>NW_024734362.1:412500-440000 GCF_018991925.1 Homarus americanus | reverse complement strand
GCTGGAATAGTGTTGGTCACTGTCCTCCTGTCACTGTCTGCTGGAATAGTGTTGGTCACTGTCCTATCATTCTTAACTGGTCACTGTTCACTAAAATACTACAGATCACATTGCTTTCAGTGTCTGTAGGTCACTGTCCTCCTGTCACTGTCTGCTGGAACACTGTAGGTCACTGTCCTCCTGTCACTGTCTGCTGGAACACTGTAGGTCACTGTCCTCCTGTCACTGTCTGCTGGAACACTGTAGGTCACTGTCCTCCTGTCACTGTCTGCTGGAACACTGTTGGTCACTGTCCTCCTGTCACTGTCTGCTGGAACACTGTTGGTCACTGTCCTTCTATCATTCTTAACTGGTCACTGTTCACTAAAATACTACAGATCACATTGCTTTCAGTGTCTGTTGGTTACTGTCCGGAAGTCACTCTGGAGGTTGGCGATCACTGTCCTCTTGTTGTTGTTCCCACGTCCTGGCTAGGTACTTCCCCCCCTTTAGACCAAGTACTTCCTCCCTCTAGGCCTGGTACTCCCCCCCCCCTCTCTTAGGGCAGATACTCCCTTCTAGGCCAGGTACTTACCCCTAGGCCAAGTACTTCCCCCTCGGGTGAGTAACGGCAGGCCACTATTGCCAAACGATCATCTACCATCTGGAGGGTAGTCGTTGGGGGGGAGGGAGAAACAGAGGGAGGAGGAGGAGGAGAAAGAGGAGGAGGAGGAGGAGCAGGAGGAGGAGGCGTGAGTTATAATAAAATAATGGTAATACTAATAACAGGATGTTGGTGGGGGGTGAGGGGTGGGGAGGATGTGTGTACAAGGTCCTACAAGGTCGTGACACATCCCGCCCCCATGGCTAACTGACCATCACCACCATTACTACAATCACCTGCCTTATTTGCACCACTACTACCACCATCACCACTACCACCATATCCTAACTTAACCTCTCATACACCTAGTACACCTACACCACCACCTAGTACACCTACACCAAGTACACTACACCTAGTACATCACCTGGGAACTGATTACACCTGGAGGTATTACGCTGATTACTACAAAGGTGAGAGAGAAGAAAGAAGAAGAAGAAGAAAGAAGAAGAAGAAAGAAGAAAAAGAAGAAGAAAGAAGAAGAAGAAAAGAAGAAGAAAGAAGAAGAAGAAGAAGAAGAAGAAGAAGAAGAAGAAGAAGAAGAAGAAGAAGAAGAAAGAAGATAGAAGAAAAAGAAGAAAGAAGAAGAAGAAGAAGAAGAAGAAGAAATAAGAAGAAGAAGAAGAAGAAGAAGAAGAAGAAGAAGAAGAAGAAAAGAAGAAGAAGAAGAAGAAGAAGAAGAAGAAGAAGAAGAAGAAGAAGAAGAAGAAGAAGAAGAAGAAGAAGAAAGAAGAAGAAGAAGAAGAAGAAGAAGAAGAAAGAAAGAGAAGAAGAAAGAAGAAGAAGAAGAAGAAGAAGAAGAAGAAGAAGAATCGAGAGTGGGGGTTATGATGCGTCATGGATACTTTGAGGGAGGAGGAGGAGGGAGGCAGGTAGGGGGGAGGCGGGTGGAATTGAGCGGAGGGGGAGAGGTGGAGGAGTGACGGTGGTGGTGGGGGGGGTGAGAGGGACGAAAGGTTACTCAAGGACGTTGTTGGAGTGGCTGGAGTTGAGGGACACCGCCACTATACCAAGGGATCGTGAGTGACTCAGGCCTGGGTGGGTGGGTGGGTGGGATGGGGTGGGCTAGGTGGGTGGGAGACAGGTAAGGCTTGGGGAGACGGGGGACCGGTGGGTTGAGTGGAGATGAGAGTTAGGTTAGGTTACCTGCAATAGTCACTATTAATTGATATATTTCAGGAAAATCGTTCAGGTAACTTTCAGGTAACTCGTTCAGGAAACTTGTTCAGGTAACTCGTTCAGATAACTCGTTCAGGTAACTTTCAGGTAGCTCGTTCAGGTAACTTGTTCAGGTAACTCGTTCAGATAACTCGTTCAGGAAACTCGTTCACTCATCACTCTTAATTTAACTGTTTATCTGATTATTTATATTAAACTAACAATAAATGAAAGACAACCAACTTTAATTCCACACACACACACACACACACACACACACACACACACACACACACACACACACACACACACACACACACACACACACCCATTTCATTTTGATCTTTAATACCAAACTACAGTAGACCAGAATACAGCACAGGGCGGTGTGTCCATGTATGATACAGTAACGGTCACTCTCACGGTAGCCAGGCGGTGCTACATATTAATTGTAGTGTAGTAGAAGATAATTCGATTCTCCCCCTACCCATTACTTCCCTACCACCCTTTACCCTTTATCCCCCCCCCCTTTTCTCCCTACCCCCCCCTCTCCCTCCCTTGACCATAACCAGTGTGTACTAAATAATATGAAATAAATAACAGACCAAGGTGAGGTTAATGAAGGTTATTGGTGATTCTGTAAACATTTATTTCCAGTTAACACGACACTTGTGGGTGGGTAAAGAACGTTTGATTCAGTTGTGTTTTGTTTGGGGGAATATTTAACCCATGAGAGTCTTGGTAACAGTGAGGGAAGGAGGCGTCACTTGGAGGATGGGTGGAGAGAATAATGAACTAGGGAAAAGAAAGAAAGAAGGTATATAGGAGGGAGGGGGGAAAGGGAAGGTAGGAGGGAGGAGAGAGAGAGAGGGAGGTGGGAGTGAGGGAGGGAGAGGGTTGCAGCCCCACAAGGTCAGACAAGGACGCTCCCACAAAGACTCCAACTCCCTCGGGTTCTCCTCTGCCACCACCAGTTAGCCCATTACACTACCTCTTACTCCTACGGGGCGGGGCGGGGGATGGTTGGAGGAGGAGGGATATTCGGGAATTATTTATTTATGGTAGAGATATAGAGGGTGAAAGAAGATCAGAGGCGGGGGAAGGAAGTTTATAGTGTGAAAATTGAAGAAATTTAGGAGGAGGTAGGAGAGGGCGGGCTGACTAAGCTAATAGTGTGTTAGGGTTGTGTCATGGGTTAGTTATTGTTTGTCAGTACAGGCACTAGACAGCTTATCCTGTCCCATACATGGGTGTTTTGAGGGCCTTATTTCATATTCCGCTGACCCTACTGGCGGATGCTGGTCTAGGGAGGTTCCTTGGGAGGGGTAAATAGTGTGGGGGGGGTATGGTCTGTCTCTGACTGGGGGAGGAGGAGTGGCTCTAGAAGCTTCAGGTTAGGGGTTATATTCGTGTGTTGTGTGTCTGGGGGTGGGGGAGGGACAGGAGGGAGAGGGGTGTGTGTGGGGTTCTTGGAGGCGTAAGGCACCCACTTGACATTATCCTTGCGTGGCACCTTTGGCATCACCCTCGAGTGGCACGCTGGCATCACCCTTAGGTGGCACATTTGGCATCACCCTTGAGTGGCACCTTTAGCATCACCCTTGAGTGGCACCTTTTGGCATCACCCTTGAGTGGCACCTTTACTTTGTGAAGATAAGCGGCAGAACAGAAGGCATCACGAACCTCTATTAGATATGTTACGATAACAGACAACGGACGGTTCGTTCTTTGCTCCTGTTAACGGGCCATGGTTGACTCCTCTTTTTGGGTCTGTTCTGGGGAGGGTATGGGGAGGGAGGTAATTTGGTGGTGTACAGTGCCAGTAATGATGAATATACTGAGGTCTTGTACTAATGTCGACCTAACTAACAATTTATCCGTAATTATGATGGATGGTTATGGAAAAATGTGTGTGTGTGTGTGTGTGTGTGTGTGTGTGTGTGTGTGTGTGTGTGTGTGTGTGTGTGTGTGTGTGTGTGTGCGTGCGTGATATTTTTTGCACTCTTTTAATCTCTATCTCAACGTTCAGCTTAAGAAATGCGATATCATCTTCCCTCTGACTCACTGAATCGAATAAAGTCAATTATTTTAAAAGACAAAGATCATCATCATCATTATTGTAATCGTGGCAGTCAAGGTGGGGATATTACTTACCACAAAAACACGATAGGTATGCGCCAATCACAACTGAGTATTTTTCGGTAAAGATTATTTATTGGTTATCTCTCTGTATTTATAATAGAATCAAGTGGGATTTCGGATACATTTTAGGTTTGTTGTTTTCTTGGTTTTCGGGAGTCAGTCGTCTCAATTTAAGGATTTTTTAAGTATTGTATCTTTTTTGTAATACAGTAGAAGTTAATTCAGGGTTTTAAGTTGTTTTTGTCTTGTTATTCATGTTATTGGTTATGTTATATATGTTGTTAGTGCAAAAAAATAAATCCTTCTTGTAGACTCGGCCATCAAATGTAATGAGAACTCACCTTGTAAACTTTAGAGGGTGACACCTGGCCACAGTACCTTAATGTTTATCTCGTTACTGCACACACACACACACACACACACACACACACACACACACACACACACACACACACACACACACACACACACACACACACACACACACACACACACACATAAAGTATCTTCACGGTGGAGTTCGATGAATTTCAAAATGAACACTACGACTCCTGTTGTCTCGGTAGGGATATCAAATTCCTTCGTCCGTTGTCATATTGTCTAACAAAAAATCAATAAGATAATTAATTTTTTTTCATTGTTTGTGTATCTTTTATGGGACTTACCTGCCTCTGAGCCTACCTGGCACTTCAACATGGCTGCCTAAGATGTCTCAATGCTTTCCCATCGTCGAAGAAGCTATATGTCTCAGAATAATTCCCAGTCTAGTCTCTTTACTTCTCTCTACGAGCATCCAGTTATCATCCAATAAAACTCATAAAATATCAAGCGTCAAACTCCACAACAGTTAAAAAAAGAAATTTAAACTGCGTGTACGGGCGGCCAGTGGAGCGTGACAGGTGGCGTACCTCAAGGTCGGTGATGGTCGCTGCTGCTGTTTACTGCTAATGTGTACCTTATCTGACGGTATCTGCTGCTGCGTGTGTCTGTTGTTTGTACTTACACACACACACAGGTACTCTGTATAATGTAACAGAGTGTACAGAATGTTGACAATGGTACAGATGTTACTCTGTACAGAATGGTCAGGTTAAGTTAGGTTAGGTATCTCTAAGTGAGGGGAGAGATGAACTGTATTGACCCGGTGTTGTGGCAGGATACTCACCACCAGGATACTCACTACTATAACCACAATAGTATCATATAATTCATCAGCCTCATACCACCACATCACACTCATATGTTATGCCTCCTCAGTGGTCAAGGTATTCGAACCCTGGACAGCTTAATAGCCAGACCATTACCAAAACCATTCCACCAACACTGATCCCTCCCATGTAGCCTCGAGGTAGGAGACTCACCTGAAGACACCACCGATGCCTGCTGGAGTAACCTGAAGTAGTACCTGGGGAGGGGGGGGGGCATCAGAGGGTCAGCGACACGGTGGGAGTAGAGAGAGTAAGTGACACTATCATATAAGTACAGCTATGTTATAGTAATTGACGTCACGGTAATTACGGTGTCATGTTATGGAGTTGAGATTTAATGGAATTTTTTTCATGTGTTGCAACTGGTGTTAATTAGACGTGTCTGATTAAAATAATAATAAGAATTTGGTTCTATTTTTGGGTGTTATTTTGTTTAAGTCAGTCAGTCTGGTGTGGTTAGGTTACGTTAGGTTAGATAAATCAGGTGTAATTAGGTTATGTGTAGTAACTTAATTAAAGGTAAGAATCACGGGCTCTTTCCTCTAATATAGATTCTTATTTTTAAAACTATCCCCAACAGGTGATCGTCAGAATCCTTTCAAATAACTCACTACAACACACGATCACCTGAGAGAATCCGGACTTAAGATCCTTGACGGTGGTAATTCCTCACATCTCGTACGCCAAGTTGTTATGACTATGACGTGTATCTTGGTGATTTAAGCGAATTACCCAATTAGACACCGTCGTTCCACCTTTAGATACCTGTTGTCCTTGTCTTGTACACCTGACCACAAGGAACAGGTCTACATATGTGGTTTGGGCACTATAATAATTTTTTTTAAACATCTGCAGATATTTTTTGTATTATCAACCTTCTTGGAATAATTTATTAGATGGTTTCATTTAGATCTAATTATACGTTTAGTTTCAGTATACGTCTGTTTGAACGTTTGTATGTACGTTATTCTGTAGAAGTTTGTTGTTGTTGTTACCTGAGGTGAGTAGCCAGACCACTAATACACCTTAATTAATGATATTTTGGGCCGCACTTAATATCCTAAGGCAAGGTACAGAAACTATAAGTCTATTTGGTTCCTAAAGATTATATCTGTCCCAGCCTCTATAGTACTCTGGTGGGCTCATGAGTGGTGGGTTCATGAGTGGTGGGTTCATGGTTTGTGTGGTGGATTCATGTACTGACTGGTGGGTTCATGGTCTGAGTGGTGGGTTCATGGTCTGAGTGGTGGGTTCATGGTCTGAGTGGTGGGTTCATGGTCTGAGTGGTGGGTTCATGTACTGACTGGTGGGTTCATGGTCTGAGTGGTGGAGTTACGTGTGGATGTTTCTTGCTCGCGGCTGACACATTTCTTCCTAGTGTAGCGAAGTGAAGCTCCGTTACTCTGGGTAGGCGTCTTGAGAGGGATTCCCCACTAACTAACTAACTAACTAACTGACTGACTGACTGACTGACTGACTGACACAGAATCAGTTGAATTACGACTTTGAGTTTGGCACACGAGAGAGAGAGAGAGAGGCACTAAAAGAGGCGAGTTTCAGTGTATCAGCGTTTACCATCTATGTATGGCATGACTGGCTCACCTGTATGGGGTAATTGACTCACCTGTTTGGGGTAATTGACTCACCTGTATGGCATGACTGGCTCACCTGTTTGGGGTAATTGACTCACCTGTATGGCATGACTGACTCACCTGTTTGGGGTAATTGACTCACCTGCGGCATTACCGATTCACCTGACCTGAGTGTCTCCTCTATTAACGTGTAAGTGTTATTGAGACACGGTGTGGCGGCCCAGGTGGACAATCTTACCCAGGTGGCTCCCGTGTTCACCTGCTGGTAAAGAGGAATGCCTGACAGCTGGCTTACGGACCCCAGTAAATAAAATACCCCGTAATGACCTACCTGCGCCCCCTCCCCCCCTCCCCCCGGCTGGTTATTAGGCCAGGTAATTACATGATGACACACAGCGCTCATTAAGTTTCATGTTGATGCTGTGGTTCATTTTATGGTTATTTAACTCGGTGGTAATTAAGAATTATAATTAGCTTTTATGATAATACTCGTGGAATTGTATTATAAAAGTGGAAGGTAGAGTGCGAGTGTGTGTGTGTGTGTGTGTGTGTGTGTGTGTGTGTGTGTGTGTGTGTGTGTGTGTGTGTGTGTGTGTGTGTGTGTGTGTTTGTGTGTGTGTGTTTCATTTCATTATTTCCTGTTGTTGTTGTTTTTTTCGTTTTTGTTTTTTATGATTTTTCGTTTTTCATGTATGATATTTTTCAGTTTCTTTGATTTTTATTTATTTTTTATATAGTATTTATTGATATATCTCGCAGACTGGTGTTAAATGTATGTTTGTCTAGTGTTATTATCCTCAGCAACCGGTAGAGTCGTAACCTAAACATTTCAACCTTCTGTTTGTGTTGCAGACTCACATGTTGGCAGCGGATACCGTTCGGCGGCGCAGGAATTGGCACTGGTGATAGCACAGGAGATGTTCGGACGTTTGGTGGAGCTGGTGGTGGAGCTGCTCCCTCACCACGTCCACCACCAGCAGTACCCTCCTCCCTCTCACCAACACACACAGCCGCCCGCCGGTGTGGATCCCCAGAGGCTCTTCTCACCTACTTTGGCCTACTTCATGCCGCCTCTCAAGGTAGGTCACTCACCCTTGGAGGTCACTCATCCTTATAGGTCACTCGCCCAGATGGTCGAGATCACGGAGCCTCACCATTGTTATTACTGTATTATTATTATTATTATTATTATTATTATTATTATTATTATTATTATTATTATTATCATGATTATTATTATTATTATTATTATTATTATTATTATTATCATTATCATTATTATTATTATTATTATTATCATTATCATTATTATTATTATTATTATTATTATCATTATCATTATCATTATTATTATTATTATTATTATCATTATTATTATTATTATTATTATTATTATTATCATTATTATTTATTATTATTATTATTATTATTATTATTATTATTATTATTATTATTATTATTATTATATTTATTATTATTATTATTATTATTATTATTATTATTATTATCATTATTATTATTATTATTATCATTATTATTATTATTATTATTATTATTATCATTATTATTATTATTATTATTATTATTATCATGATTATTATTATTATTATTATTATTATTATTATTATTATTATTATTATCATTATTATTATTATTATTATTATTATTATTATTATTATCATTATCATTATTATTATTATTATTATTATCATTATCATTATTATTATTATTATTATTATCATTATTATTATTATTATTATTATTATTATTATTATTATTATTATTATTATTATTATCATGATTATTATTATTATTATTATCATTATCATTATTATTATTATTATTATTATTATTATTATTATTATTATCATTATCATTATTATTATTATCATTATTATTATTATTATTATTATTATTATTATTATTATTATTATTATTATAGCCCAGTATCTCAGCCCCTACAACAACCCTTCACCCCTCTCTTTCCCCTCACTTCCACCAGGGTCATGACCTCCACCTGACCTCAAAACTTCCTCCCTCTCACCTGGGTTGACCTCTCACCTGGATTAACCCAACATAATTAACAGGGGTTTACTGCGTCGTGGGTGAAGGCTTCTCCTCCTATCCGTCGTCGCACGTCCGGCCAGCGTGACCCTCTAGCATATTAATTGTGTCAAGTGGACCAAGGTATCGTGTTGGCATGGCGTGATTGTACGATGTTGCCCCTGTGATTGGAGATTGTATGATGTTGCAGTGCCATTTTCCCCTATAGTGTGTGTGTGTGTGTGTGTGTGTGTGTGTGTGTGTGTGTGTGTGTGTGTGTAACTGACTCGCTGGGTCACTCATGTCCTTCCAAAAGTTCAAGAGGAAGAGAGAAAGAGACTGTTACCACCACCTGACAGTCAGTTAGTTGTGACTGTATAAGGTATTGTCAGTAACTGTTGTAGAGCGAGAGCCTGTAGTGTGGCACGTCCCTCTAGTGTGTCCAGCTCGATGCATACTGATTCAAAAGGTCAGGCCACACTTCCAGCCCCCACCCTGCCCCCTCACCCCCTCCCCCCACCCTCCATCTTGTCGCCAACCAGTCGCCCGGTCTTGTCGCCACCGTGTTCACCTGTGTGTGTGTGTGTGTGTGTGCATATTGTGATTATTTAATATAACTGTATGTATATGTTTATTACTTATATCCAGGTAACTAGTATGAGGGATAAGGTGTCTGGTGATTTAATTGAATAGTATTAATTACCTGTGTTTAGGTTCACCTGATGTCTGTTTTAACCTGGAATTTCTTTAGTTGATGAAAATCGCATTATCCCAGCTTAACTTAATCTGACCTGACCTGACCTAACCTAACCTAACCTAACCTAACCTAACCTAACCTAACCTAACCTAACCTAACCTAACCTAACTTAACCTAACCTAACCTAACCAAACACAACCAAAGTCAAGGTACAAGAGTTTGACATTAACCAATTTTTCCTACTACGTGATTCTCGATTGAGGAGGAAGAAGCAGCTTCCTGGAGGTGGTGGTTGAGGTGAAGATATTCAGGAAGACTGAAGAGGCTGCGACCTTCACTAATTACTACCTACCTGTGTTAATTAACCAGTGACTACCTGGTGGATGTGTGCACCCAGCCTTAACGTTATGCGCTGTTCGTGGTCACCTCCGCTGTTAACCTTCCTGTGCTGGGGCCACCTGTCTCTGTAGCCAGTTATTTGTTTGTGGCCATTGTTACTTGTTTGTGGCCATTGTTACTTGTTTGTGGCCATTGTTACTTGTTTGTGGCCATTGTTATTAGTTGTTGTAGTGGAGTAATTGTAATAGTGGTAGTTGTTGTGGTGGTGGTAATGTAATAGTAGTAGTAGTAGTAGTAGTAGTAGTAGTAGTAGTAGGATATTTAATATTAAGGTAATAAAATGGTGGCGAAGGTATGGCTATTGGGGGAGGCTGGAGGCTATGTTAAAAATAGTAGTAGTAGTAGTAGTAGTAGTAAAATGATAGCGAAGGTGTGGCTATAAGGACAGATTGGAGACTACGTTTAAAATAGTAGTAGTAGAATTAATCATTACTACTCGTGTAATTTCACCATCAATACAATAATAAATCATTTACTTCCAGGTTATGTAAAGCTGCACTCCAACACGAGGCTTTTATATCATGTTAGTATTTTAGTGGCCATTGATATTCAAATGTGTCTCTGGTTGACCACATGAGGGGGGAATGTTGAATGTGGACAGAACCTGGTGGAGTGTGGTGCTGGGGCTATACTGTGGTCACTGACATTGTGGGAGGTCATGTTGGTGGTCACTGACATTGTGGGAGGTCATATTGGTGGTCACTGACATTGTGGGAGGGTCATGTTGGTGGTCACTGACATTGTGGGAGGTCATGTTGGTGGTCACTGACATTGTGGGAGGTCATGTTGGTGGTCACTGACATTGTGGGAGGGTCATGTTGGTGGTCACTGACATTGTGGGAGGGTCATGTTGGTGGTCACTGACATTGTGGGAGGTCATATTGGTGGTCACTGACATTGTGGGAGGGTCATGTTGGTGGTCACTGACATTGTGGGAGGTCAAACTAAATTCCCCTAATCCTCCACTTGACCTACCACAGTGGTTATTGACCCCTACATGACCTGCAGTGTTGTGGGGGGTCACTGGGGGTCAGGGGTCATACACGGGTCACCTGTTGGAGGGTCACACACAGGTAAGTCAGAACTACGGGGTCATGGGTGCAATAATAATGAGAGAATTCATGTATCTTTTCCTTCCTTCCTTCCTTCCTTCCTTCCTTCCTCTTCTCCCCACCCATAGCTGTTAATATAATACGTAAAAAGTGAGTAGGTAGGTCCCATAGGCTTGTATATTAAAGCCTCTTCATATGGACCGGGAGATAACATGGCTGACACTACACTCGACCAACTTCACAACCCAAACTGTAAACTTAGGAACCTTTAAATTCGGATCCCAATATATCCTACGTTCATTATATGTTTTGAGTGTGTGTGAGTTAGTGAGTGTGTGTGTGTGTGTGTGTGTGTGTGTGTGTGTGTGTGTGTGAGAGAGAGAGAGAGAGAGAGAGAGAGAGATTTATCCTCCAAAACACACACACGCCCGCACGCACGCAACCCTGGTGGGCCACGCTTCATCGCTCACTGCCTCACCTTGGTCCGGGTTGTCGGCCTCCTCGGGGTTCTCACACACACACACACACACCTAACCTAACCTAACCTGACCTGACCTGACCTGAACTAACCTAATCTAACTTAATCTGACCTAACCTAACCCAATCCAATCAAACCTAACCTAACCAAGTTCAATCCTAACCAAATCCAACCTAACCCAACGCCTCATTGACCTCTCATGACCCCTCACTGACCCCTCACTGTTGTTGCAGGCTTGGTGTGATTGGCTGCTCTACAACAGTTCAGTGTGGAACCCTCCGCCTGCCTCTCATGAGTACAACACGTGAGTACCTGTTGATTACAATGTTTACCTGGAGTTTACATTGTTTACCTGGAGTTCACCAGTTGGTTACCTGAAATTAGCCTGTTGTTTATGTTTTGTTTACCTGCAGGTTACCTTTTGTATACAGGTTGTTTGCCCTTAGCTTACTTGGTGTTTATATAGAGTTTACTTGTGGTTTACCTGGAGATGTTTCAAGACTGTGATAGATAGATAGATAGATAGATAGATAGATAGATAGATAGATAGATATAAAATCGTCATATACGTTTTACACAATGGGACGGTACATGGTGTGTGTGTGTGTGTGTGTGTGTGTGTGTGTGTGTGTGTGTGTGTGTGTGTGTGTGTGTGTGTGTGTGTGTGTGTGTGTGTGTGTGTGTGCGCGCGCCTCGAACTCATGCGCTCCGGGTTCGATTCTCACTGGGGTCGGATATGAGAAGGTGGTTGTCCACTGTGACCCCCACCAAACTCGCCAGGTAGTCCCGTGTACACCTGTGGTCATAACGCTGTGGAGATGGTGTCCTCTGAGGTGACCAGGTGTAGTGGTAACTGAAAAGAGATATGTTATCTTAGTTATCACTCAGTTGTGTGTTATGTTATGTGGGTTGTCAGTTTATAAAATCTCTTTGTATTTGTACCTGGTTTTGTATGTACCTGTGTGTGTGTGTACCTGTAAATTCACCTGTTTTTATAGAATTAACATAACTCAACAAAGACCAGCGTCAAGGAGGTAGTAGTATCCTGGTGGGGGGTCAGGGAGTAGGGAGGTAGTAGTGTCCTGGTGGGGGGGTCAGGGAGTAGGGAGGTGAGTGCTGACCTTAAGATAAGAGACATACATCCTGGTAGGGTCATTTATCGAGGTCATCATCCATACTATAGCCTTGACCTGAGCTGACCACCACTCTATATCCTCCTCCTCCTCCTCCTTCGCCCACGTCACGGTCAGTGGTTGCACAGGAGACTGGGAGGATGGAAGGAGAGGAGGTGAGGGGGGGAGGTAGGAGTGAACTAGGATGGGGGGTGAAGGACGTGTGTGTGTGTGTCTTCCTCGACCTTGTGAGACCTTGAGAGTGGGGGTAGGGGTTATATTTTCTCCATCATCCCTCCCCCCACCTCCCTCATTCTCTCCCTGCCTCCCTCTGCCACCTGGTTCCTTTCTCCCCTTCATCCCCCACACACATCACCTGCCCCCTCACATTACCTGCCCACACCTGTCTCGTGCTTCTCTTAGTCACGACTTGAGACGAACCCTAATTCTTGTAACATTCATACGTTAATTTTTGTCCCAAACTTAACCTATCCTATCCTATCCTATCCTATCCTATCTGTGGATGAGGGATAGTCAAGGAAAACACATTATACACATTAGAATCATCAGGTCTATATATATATATAACTCCAATACTATTATCACCACCACCTGTTGGTCGATAGCATTTCTTCTAATCGTTCAGGTAAGGTATTTCGTTCCGAGGTTAATTACTTTGTACCTTAATTTAGCGTGAGAGAACACACCTGGTGAAGGGAAAAGTGTCAGGTGTGTCATTATCTCAGCGGAAGTTTGGTTTGAGTCTTGTATTGTGTTACTCATAGTACCGTGAGAGAGAGAGAGAGAGAGAGAGAGAGAGAGAGAGAGAGAGAGAGAGAGAGAGAGATAATGTGTGTGTGAAGCAAATATTCCCAGCCCTAATAAAGACTCACCTCCTGTGACATCACGCCACTTCTCATCATTTTTTATAGAAACATTTAACAGAAAACACACAGAAAAATAAATAGTTTTGAGGATATTGAAGTTGTCTCTCGTGCTGTGGTTTAATGGTGGATTCTCAGAGCATCGTAAGTTAAAATTCTTCTTCCAGACTTGAGATGTAATGATACTCGAATCCCTTTAGCTACGAGACATACATTGAAAGGTGTTAGTACCCTGTATTTGGAAATTGGTAATGTAGTTCTCACTCACTCACTCACTCACTCACTCACTCACACATTAACATCAGGTAATCTGGACGTGCGTGAGACAACGTAACTCAGAGGTAAGAACTGTGGGAGGCCGGACAGTGTACCCCACGACCCTCAGCCATGGACGACCTTGGCTGTGAGAGTCCCGGACGACCTTGGCTGTGAGAGTCCTGGACGACCTTGGCTGTGAGAGTCCTGGACGACCTTGGCTGTGAGAGTCCTGGACGACCTTGGCTGTGAGAGTCCCGGACGACCTTGGCTGTGAGAGTCCCGGACGACCTTGGCTGTGAGAGTCCTGGACGACCTTGGCTGTGAGAGTCCTGGACGACCTTGGCTGTGAGAGTCCTGGACGACCTTGGAGAGTCCCGGACGACCTTGGCTGTGAGAGTCCTGACGACCTTGATGAGAGTCCCGGACGACCTTGGCTGTGAGAGTCCTGGACGACCTTGAGAGTCCCGGACGACTTGGCTGTGAGAGTCCTGGACGACCTTTTGTCTATGAGAGTCCTGGACGACCTGGCCAGAGAGTCCTGACGACCTTTGGCTGTGAGAGTCCTGACGACCTTGGCTGTGAGAGTCCTGGACGACCTTGGCTGTGAGAGTCCTGGACGACCTTGGCTGTGAGAGTCCTGGACGACCTTGGCTGTGAGAGTCCTGGACGACCTTGTCTGTGAGAGTCCCGGACGACCTTGGCTGTGAGAGTCCTGGACGACCTTGGCTGTGAGAGTCCTGGACGACCTTGGCTGTGAGAGTCCTGGACGACCTTGGCTGTGAGAGTCCCGGACGACCTTGGCTGTGAGAGTCCTGGACGGCCTTGGCTGTGAGAGTCCTGGACGGCTGTGAGTCTCGATGTAACACTACAACCTGTGTGTGTGTGTGTGTGTGTGTGTGTGTGTGTGTGTGTGTGTGTGTGTGTGTGTGTGTGTGTGTGTGTGTGTGTGGCGTCCTTATAACATTAATCAGGTCACCTGAAATTTAGACACCCCAACTTATTTCGCCTGATGAATGACCACTCCAATGCTCAGTGTAATCTATCTAACCTAACCCCCCATAGGTAACGTTAGGGTGATTAATACGCAGGTGAAATAAACAAGGGGGTGTCTAATCATCACGTGACCTCAATACACTGTTAAAACTTTTGTTTCTCAGGTCAAACTTTTACCTCTTGTGTGTTTTGTGAGATGAAAAGGTCAAAAGTTAAGGCCCCAGCTGTGGATAAATGGCTCCACCTCACCTGTCTACCTGCTTACTTTATGACCCACATATTTCACGTAAGATGACGCCAACTACAGGCATCCACCCAACCGCCTACTCGCCCACCCACTCGTCCACCCACTTGCTCACCAACCCGCCCACCCGCCCGCCCACCTGCCCACCCACCCAGCCACTCGTACACTGAAGCCTCGAGGGGTCCACCATGAAAGAGGAGGATTGAGCTAGCTGTTTAGTTGTCGTTTGAGCTAGCGTGTGTTTTATGTCGTACTTGTGGCCACAGAAGGAGTTAGGGAGGGTGTGGGAATGGCTCCTAAGGAAACACCTCACAATACTACCTAGATTAAACATTCCTCACACAGTTGCCACGTCTCATAAAACGCACAGGCCAGTGTACCAGGTGTAAGTGGAGCTAATTGTACATACTCAAGAAAACATCCCCATCACCACCCCTTCCCCTTACCCTCCCTCCACTCCCCTTACCCTCCCTCCACTCCCCTTACCCTCCCTCACCCCCCTCCCCTCTTGCTCTAAGTACCATCAACCACAGTGGCAATATTTAGGCAATAAACCTGGATGTTTTATCTCGCCTCAAGCTGGATAGAGTGTGTGTGTGTGTGTGTGTGTGTGTGTGTGTGTGTGTGTGTGTGTGTGTGTGTGTCAGTCAGCAAGTTACATGATGTGTTTAAAAACTTTTCACCATCTTTGGGTCATGGTGGACGACAAACATTCATGACGACAAAACATTATTTACAGACATGCAGTTATATATATATTTATACAGGGTGAGTCGAGAAATATCTGACACATTTCAAACTTAAAGCTAAATTCTTTCATTATTATCATCATATGCACCATGGATCATACACACACACCATACGTAACACACACATACAGAAAATATACACACAGTTGAGGTTTACAGGCATTTCTCACCTTTTATATATATTAATATTTTTCCAGGTTTTAAAGGTAATGTTATATAAAGATTTTTTTTCTCTCCATCATGTGAGGTACGATGACTTGTGGTTAGTATATAGTGCAGGTAAAAGGTGAGGTTATGTTTACCTGTGGTCGTGTTTCCCTGGCCTGGGTCACGTACACCTGAGTATTACCAGTTTTAGGCCGTCTACCACCACGTCTAACTGTTCGACACCTGGCCGTCTACCAACCCACTACTCCACCAACTAATCAACCATCCCACCAAACCACCAGTTCACAATTCCACCACTCCACCAACCAAGGAAATCATCATCAGCCCAACCCCCCCATCACTCCAACACTTCAACACACCCCCAACACTCCACCAACCCACTACCTTACCACTTCACCAGCCCACCACCCCACCAGCCCACCACTCCAACACCCCCACCACCAACCCACCACTCCACCCTCAACCCACCACCCCACCAGCCCACCCCACCCCACCCCACCAGCCCACCAGCTTCATAAATTGATTAAGTCACCTGATATTTTTACCTGGGATGTTAAACACGCTGGTCCGCCACGATCAAATTAAGTCAATATTAGCGTCGTTATTTCAGTGTAGTGTAATGACCGTCTAGTCACGACCTCCTTCGGCTAGCCAAGTGCCTCACACGTCTCCTCCCCTTTCGTCCCCTCACCCTCACTTCCCAGCCTCCCACCTCACCTGTCAGACCTCTCTCCTTACCCATCTTAACTCTTACTCATCCCTTTCATCTTTCGGACCCCTGCCATTTTAATTTCCCACAACGAATCTCTTTCTGTTCCTTCCCTCTCTCCTTGTCTCCTTCCTTCCCCTTACATCCCTCTCATTTTCTCCCCCTCCTCCTCCTCCTTCCTCTCTCCTCAGTTCCACCACACGCCCCCCCCCCTCCTCCTCGGTCAACAAATTGGATCATCCTCCTCCACCACCAGCATTCTCCACCACTACCACCACCATTCTCCACCCCCTTAACCTTTTCATACTCCACCACCGCCTTCTTGCGTCATGGGAGGTCGAGGGAGAATCCGTGTGGAGGTCCCTCACCCTCACACCTCCTGCAGGACCCGCGGCCACTGTGTAGGAGACTCACGGGGGACTTCCCAGGGGATCATTTACCAGCATACCAAAGCTTCTTGTTGGCTCCTTGGTGATCCTACTTCAGCAGGACTCGGTATCCTACACCAGCGGGAGACGTAGCTGAAGGAGTGTGTTAAATATTTTCGTTGTCTCCTGTAGGCCCTGACGTCATACATACTGTGATGTCATTCTCGGGCGTTTACCTGAGAATGTCACGAACCATCAGCTCAGAGCCGTCATTATCGTGTTCACTGTACAGGTGTCCTCATCTGTACCTGTCTGTACCCTCCTCACCTCCCTACACCGTCTATTGCTCCTTGTCTGTCTATTTTCCTTGAGAGCTCCGGTCACGGCCTTGGTAGTGACCTGGTCCTGGTCTGCTTATATGACTGCTGCCAGACCAACGCTCTCGCCTGACTTGTTTATGGACATTTTTTATCCTGGTCTGTGCAGATGGTTCACGGGCCAACACATCACCTCTGCAAATCGGGTCCTCGGCAACTCACAATGATCCACCACAAAAATAATGAGAATAAGATATAAAGTGCCATTACAACTGAACACAGTATTGCGTGTTAATACGTAACTACAATAAAATCTCTAACCTAACCTCCCCAAATAGTTTTAGGTTGGTATAGGTTAGGGACAAAGGTGGTGAGGAGGCGATAAGAAGAGGTACCCAAGGTGTGTGTGTGTCGAGTTGAAGGACGACTTGTGGACAGCTACTTCAAGTTACGACCACCATTTAGATTCTTTGTATAATCTCCCACACACACACACACACACACACACACACACACACACACACACACACACACACACACACACACACATGCTTTAAGAGGAAACTTAAAATTACTTCCTAAGTCTCCTGGGTTGTTGCTGCTCGGCCTAAAAGAAAAAAAAAGATGAGATGTTGTACTTGGTGGTGATAGTGTGATGATGTAGTGTAGTGTGGTGATGTAGTGTGGTGATGTAGTGTGGTGATGTAAACCAGTCTACGGTACAGTATTAGGATGAAAACTTTATTATTATTATTATTATTATTATTATTATTATTATTATTGTTGTTGTTGTTGTTGTTGTTTTTGTTGTTTTTGTTGTTGTTTTTGTCATTGTTGTTGATGATGTTGCTTGCTCAATTATTATTATTATTATTATTATTATTATTATTATTATTATTATTATTATTATTATTATTATTCAAACTTTAAACCCCTCCATACGATTAATAAACTCAAGTTAAGTGAATTTAACAAAAGACTTTAATCCACTTTAGCAAACTCAGCCATACAACTTGTCCACATTAAAGTTCCTCCACATTAAAGTTCTTCCACATTAAAGTTCCTCCACATTAAAGTTCCTCCACATTAAAGTTCCTCCACATTAAAGATCCTCCATGTTAAAAGATTCTCTACAACATTATAAAGTTTCCACCACATGAGAAACTTATCCACTGCATAAAACAGTTTCTCCACCACATAAAAAGAAATCTCCAATGCAAAAAAGTTTCCCCAACATAAGCAAAAGTTTCTCCAACACACAAAAGTTTCTCCCACATATGCAAAAGTTTCTCCAACACATAAAAGTTTCTCCAACACATAAAAAAGTTTCTCCAACACATAAAATCTCCAATGCAAAAAAGTTTCCCCAACATAAGCAAAAGTTTCTCCAACACACAAAAGTTTCTCCCACATATGCAAAAGTTTCTCCAACACATAAAAGTTTCTCCAACACATAAAAAAGTTTCTCCAACACATAAAAAAGTTTCTCCAACACAAAAAAAAATTATGTACATAAAATTTTCTCCAGCCCATAAAAGATTCTCCACCACCAGTACAAATGTTGCTTCTCATGCTCGTTGTGGCGGATGATTTATCGTAACCTCGTTGGTGTGAGTGATGGTGGCAGGTAATGCTTGCTAATGACTTACCTGTAATTAAAACCTGGGTGATGTTTTTGTTTGTTTGTTTGAGAGAGAGAGAGAGAAAGAGAAAGAGAGAGGTGGATGTGATGAATAATTAGAGATAAAGAGGAGGAAAGGGGAGGAGAATGGATAAAAAGCATAAATAAATAAATAGGTAGATAGATAGATATAAGGAGAGAGAGAGAGAGAGAGAGAGAGAGAGAGAGAGAGAGAGAGAGAGAGAGAGAGAGAGAGAGAGAGTACTCACCACACATCATCATCGTAAGTGTCATCACAAACACATGTCAGGTACACATATATAGACGTTAGTTTGAGTAATGAGTCATGCTTGGCCTACTGTTAGTTAAGTAGGTCCGGTATAAGACTCGGCAGCTTAAGGGCGAGTCAGTTGGTGCATCTTAACCTAACCTAACCAAACCTGACCTAACCTGACTTAACTTAAACCTTATACACAGAGTTTCTAGTCATCAAATATAGAAGCTAGGTCATCAAATATAGAGGTCAGGTCATCATATACAGAGGTCAGGTCATCATATACAGAGGTCAGGTCATTTTATATATAGGGATCAGGTCATCGTATACAGAGGTCAGGTCATCGTATACAGGGATCAGGTCATCGTATACAGAGGTCAGGTCATCAAATACAGAGGTCAGGTCATCATATACAGAGGTCAGGTCATCATATACAGAGGTCAGGTCATTTTATATATTGGGATCAGATCATCGTATACAGAGGTCAGGTCATCGTATACAGGGATCAGATCATCGTATACAGAGGTCAGGTCATCGTATACAGGGATCAGGTCATCGTATACAGGGGTCAGGTCATATACAGGGGTCAGGTCATCATATACATGGGTCAGGTCATCGTATACAGAGGTCAGGTCATCATACACAGGTCAAGTCATCATACACAGGGGTCAGGTCATCATACAGAGGTCAGGTCATCGTATACAGGGGTCAGGTCATCGTATACAGGGGTCAGGTCATCATACACATAGATCAGGTCATTATACACACTGCTCTCTCATACAGGAGCATCCACCACTGTCAACTCCCTCCAATATGTACAATGATCGTACTCCAGGTGAGGTTAAGTAAGGTCAGGTGGGGGAAACAGCCACCAGTACCTGTTATCTGTTAGTTATCTGTTAACAGGGAGCTCAGCCAACAGCAAGAACCCGTTTACCTTTCTCACTTGGGCCGTTCTGTTTTTACTAAGCATACAATATGCACAACAGTACATGCTAATGATGAGGTATTTTTTGTGGTGTGGGGTGAAGGCTCTGGTGTAAGTGTGTGGGGTCAGTGTACTGTAGGGAGGGGGTGTGTTACTGTGGGGGGGTGTGTTACTGTGGGGTGTAAGCTACTGTGAGGGTGTAAGGTTACTGTGGGGTGTTATTGTGGGGGGTGTTATTGTGGGGTGTTGCTGTGGGGGTGTGTTACTGTGGGGGTAAGCATTGTGGGGTGTGTTACTGGGGCAAGCATTGTGAAGGGGTAAGACAGGGGGTGTGTTACTGTGGGGGTGTGTGTTATTGTGGGGTGTGTTGCTGTGGGGTGTGTTGCTGTGGGGTGTGTTACTGTGGGGGTAAGTAATGTGGGGGTGTTACTGTGGGGGGTGTTACTGTGGGGTGTTATTGTGGGTGTGTTAATGTGAGGGTGTGTTACTGTGGGGTGTTATTTGTGGGGGTGTGTTACTGTGGGGGTGTTACTTGTGGGGTGTTACTGGGGTGTGTTATTGTGAGGTGTGTTACTGTGGGGTGTGTTACTGTGGGGGTGTTACTGTGAGGGTGTGCCACTGTGGGGTAAGTACTGTGGGGGTGTACATGTGGGGGTGTGTTATCAGGGGGTGTTACTGTGGGGTGTCACTGTGGAGGTTGTGTTACTGTGGGGGTAAGCATAGGTGTGTTACTGGGGGTGTATATTGTGGGGGGTGTTACTGTGCGGGTGTTACTAGAGGGTGTGCTACTGTGGGGTGTTACTGTGAGGTGTGTGTTATTGAAAAAGGTGTGTTACTTAAAAGGAGTGTCTGTTACTGAAAGATGTGTTATTTAAAGGAGTGTGTGTGTTACTTAGTTGAGTGTGTGTACATTTAAAGGAGTGTGTGTGTGTTACTGAAAGAGTGTGTTACTTAGTTGAGTGTGTTATCGAAGAGTGTGTTACCTAAAGGAGTGTGGCTGTTACTGAAAGAGGTGTTACTGAAAGAGGTGTTACTTAAAGGAGTGTGTCTGTTACTGAAAGAGGTGTTACTTAAAGGAGTGTGTGTTACTGAAAGAGGTGTTACTTAAAGGAGTGTGTGTGTTACTGAAAGAGGTGTTACTTAAAGGAGTGTGTTGTGAGATTTTTTTCACAAACTCAATTTCAGTTTCTTCTAAAAAAAAAATTGACTCTTGGTCGTAATTCCTTCTTTCGTCTCTTATCTCCAATCTTTATCGCGATCTTTGTATTGTTTCTTTCACACACACACTTCTTCACCTTTTTTCTCTTTTCTTCTTTCTTCCTTTTGTTTTGTTCATCATCTTCCTCATCCTCCTCCTCCTCACCCTGTTTTCTGCTTCTGCCTTTCTACATTTTCTGCCTCCTCCTCCTCCTCCTATGTCCCCCCTCCTGTGAGTAACCAGGAGGAGGGGGGGAAGGTGATAGGAGGGGGGGGGGGAGTTGAGGAGGAGGAGGAGGGGGGTGAGGGGGTGTTATGGGTGGGTGAGCATCAAGCAATGTCCGGGCTGGGGGGAAGGTCGCTTGTGTGTGTGGCAATACCCTCAGGCAAGGTCAAGGTCATCTGAGGGAGTGGTGACCTTAGGTGTTGCTTCTGACGTCACCGCTGACCATCCTCCTCCTTCCCCTCCCTCCTCCTCCTCCTCTTTCTCCTCCTCCTCCTCCTCTACCTCCTCTTCCCTCCTCCTCTTCCTCCTCCTCCTGGAACTTTGTAATGGTGTCGAGAGGAAATACTTAAGATGGTGGGGCAAATTCGAGGTCAGTTATGGGTGTGGTGACCGCCTTGTGTGATGCTTCTGACGTCATTATCCACCATCCTACACCCAACACCTACCATCCTACACCCATTACCCACCACCCTATACCCACCACCCTACACCCAATACCCACCACCCTACACCCACCATCCTACACCCACGACCCACCACCCTACACCCACCATCCTATACCCACCATCCTACACCCACCATCCTGCACCCACCACCCACCATCCTACACCCACCACCCACCATCCTACACCCACCACCCACCATCCTACACCCACTACTCACCATCCTATAATCTACTGTGTAATGTCGTGACTGGAGTTTTAATATTTTTGTAACTGTGATTTTTTGTCGTGTCGTGTCGTGTTGTGGAGGTATGACAAGGATTAATTATCGTTTTGTGGGCGTTTTTGGTCGTGTCGTGTCGTGTCGTGTTCATTGTAAAGATTTATTGTGTTATTCGCTTCAGGATTTGTTGTCCGCAGATGGATGTCTGGATAAGTATTTGACCAAATGACATCTTAACAATTTTAATTATTTTGCTAACGATGATTTATTTCCCGCCCATGGTCTTTCAAAGTCACTTTTTGGTGATGTGTGTTATTTTGGATGTTCTTAAGTAGTTAGACATATTGAAATTTAATGTGTCTTATTACTTAATTACATCCAGAATAATTTAACTCCAAGAAATTACCTTGAAAATCCAGGGTTGGCAAAAACCTTTGGTTAATTTTTTTATTAAAATACACGAACAATGTTTTTTGATGCTATTATGTTGGTTTTATTAAATTTTAAGTATCTTTAGTCCTTTTTATAGTTGTTTAATATGCCATTAATTATAAACATTACATTCAGGATAATTTAGTAATCATTTATACTATTTTCCATTCCAAAAGTCACTATGCAAAGGTCAAATTTGAAAACAAAAAGTTTTGATCAGTCACCCAGACTCATCCTACATGCTTAACGGCAAAAACTAAGTTTACCTTCAGCTTAATGCACGGACCACAATATTTTGCTTTCACGGTTGAAAATTTTAAATAATACTGTACATTTAAGTACAGTTGGAGAGATGGGCAGTGGCACCTAGGCTCCCCTGGAAGCAGTGACCAGTTAGTTTTACAGTACTGAACAGTGGCAACTTGGCTCCCCTGGAAGCAGTGACCAGTTAGTTATACAGTACTGAACAGTGGCAACTTGGCTCCCCTGGAAGCAGTAACCAGTTAGTTTTACAGTACTGAACAGTGGCAACTTGGCTCCCCTGGAAGCAGTGACCAGTTAGTTATACAGTACTGAACAGTGGCAACTTGGCTCCCCTGGAAGCAGTAACCAGTTAGTTTTACAGTACTGAACAGTGGCAGTGACCAGTTAGTTATACAGCACTGAACAGTGGCAACTTGGCTCCTGGAAGCAGTGACCAGTTAGTTTACAGTACTGAACAGTGGCAACTTGGCTCCTGGAAGCAGTGACTAGTTAGTTATACAGTACTGAACAGTGGCAACTTGGCTCCCCTGGAAGCAGTGACCAGTTAGTTATACAGTACTGAACAGTGGCAACTTGGCTCCCCTGGAAGCAGTGACCAGTTAGTTATACAGTACTGAACAGTGGCAACTTGGCTCCCCTGGAAGCAGTGACCAGTTAGTTATACAGTACTGAACAGTGGCAACTTGGCTCCCCTGGAAGCAGTGACCAGTTAGTTATACAGTACTGAACAGTGGCAACTTGGCTCCCTTATAATCAGGATTTGAGATGTTTACAGCCTGTAAGAACGCTTATTATCACCACTTTCACCAGGTCTAATAGTTCACATCCATGTCTATATTGAACAACCACGGGGACATAACACAGCTCTGTCTAACACCCACATTTATTTTGAATGTTTCACTTTCTTTCCCATTTACTGTTGCCCTGCTGTTTTCATAGAATGCTTTTACTGCATTTAAAAGCCTTCCCCCCACCCCATACACTTGTAATGCCTCCCACAATGCTTTTCTGTTCACCTTATCATATGCCTTTTCCAAATATACTATAATTTATTAAAACCATCTGTAAGTAAGAAAAACTAACGAGAATATTATTAAAACCAAGAAAAAATGCATAGATTAAACCAATTTTGTTCAAGCCATGATTTAAACCATTTTGTTTAAACCATTAGTTTAAATTTGCCAACCCTGAGTGAATGACGATATTATTCATGATAGTCACGTCTGCATCATCACAAGTGAGTCTGTACGTGGGCAAGCGCAGGGCACACAGGGTCAGGTCACTTGCCCTTTCACGTGTATGACTGGGAATACCTGCTGAGGACCGTGGGGTGAAGGGGGGGGGGGTACCTGGTGCCCTTATAGGTAATACAACTGTAGTTCCCTTCATGTAATATTGACCGTATGTGTATTAACAATTAACTTACTTTAATAATGGTAATATTATCCATGTAATAAATTATTTACCTTAATTTTAATAAGTTTGTCGCCTGTTATTATGTTGCTTTATGATTATGTAATTGATTGCATTGTGGCATTTTGTTTTATATTTTTGTTGTCTAAATTCACTGTTGATATTGCTGTTTGTTGCAGGAAATTATTACATACAGGATGGCCTTGAAGAATGTATTACAACATAAACATTGTCCTCCCGTGTTTATGTGTGAGGTCTCCGCCACCCGTGAGTGGGGACAATGTGGCTCTTAACATGTAAACATTCACGCCATTATCTGTAAGGTAGTGTGGATACGGCACTCCCTTCCTGGTCCAGGGGTTGATAGTTCGATTCCCAGGCGCTCCCAGTTCACCCAGCTGTAAATGGGTACCTAAATTACAGCTCGGGGAAGTGGATGTGGCCATGCTGCCTCTTTGTGTACAGAAGGCTTAGTATACAGTGTGCTGTATCCATACTGCCCTTAACGGACAGTCATGCCTATGGGACCTACTTTGATGGTATATGGAGGTTAGGTTACAAACAAGTTTACAGTTCATGTCAGGTACCAGGTAGTGTTGACACAGTGGCTTTTATCAAGGCGTTAATTATCATGATCCGTGAAGACGTACGTGTGCGTGTGTGTGTGTGTGTGTGTGTGTGTGTGTGTGTGTGTGTGTGTGTGTGTGTGTGTGTGAACAAGCACTACGCTGCTTTAACTCGTCCCTCATTGGTATGCCCATGTTGTGGTCTGGTCCAGCATGATGACCATTTTAATGGTCTTGAGGTCCTTCACAAGTGACCTGACAGACCTAATGGAGCATAAGAGACCCATCACCTCAGTGGCATATACCCTTAATGGCGCTGTACACTCTCCATCCTCACAATTTTATATTTTTAGCTGAAGGCGAAATAATTCTCATCTGACCAACCTGACTTAATATAGTATTACAGCGGCCACTCGCACTACTGTCTGGTGGTGTTACTCAAGGGTTCATCCTCGTCTGTAAATCCTTAGCCATATAAGGTAGATGATTCAGTTGAGGTAGAGACGGTAGAGGTGAGGTACTCGGGGTGGTAGGTAATAGTCATCACTTTCATTCGTTAGTTCAAGAGGAAAGTTTCATTGTGGTGGTGGTGGTGGTGGTGGTGGTCAGACAGTCACCACTCTTTGCCTTACTCAAGTTCTCTATGTTAAAAACACTTAATATTTTTACTCCTGAATAAATTGTTAAGATATTCTGGGTAATTCATCAATACTTCTTTCATTGGTTTGTTGTCTTTAGGTTAAGTTATGTTGTTAGGTGAGGTCATGTCAGGTTGATTCGCGTGCATTGTATAGTCAAGACACTCATGAAGACATCTCGGGGAAAGGTTATCATCATTTACTGTGTTTTTTCCTCTTTAGTTCATCCCCCGAGGAGGAGGAGACCTTTTTGTGTGTGAGATAATGATATGTTTAGACCAGTCCTCTCTGACCAGGAACACAACCTTCGCCAAGACCTTCCTGGTGGGTGGGTCCTCTCAGCAAAAGTTTACCTCACCGGACACACACAACGACTCTATCTCGGAAGCTTCCTGTACACAGAGTTCACTGCATCTGTACGTCTTCATAATTGAGAGAAAAGAAGGGAAGAAAAGAAGAGATAGAGAAGAAAAGAAAGGAATAGATAGAGAAGAAAAGAAAATAAGAGATAGAGAAAAAGAAGAGATAGAGAAGAAAAGAAAAGAAAGGAATAGATAGAGAAGAAAAGAAAATAAGAGATAGAGAAAAAGAAGAGATACAGAAGAAAAGAAAAGAAAGGAAAAAAGAAAGGAAAAAAAAAGAGACAGACCAGTTCCTCACAATTACACACGTTGATGGATGTACACAGACCGAGGCTGATTCTTCAACAAGATTCCCTTAAGTGTACAGTATATTACCTCACCAAGTCTCTACCTGCCTCCCTTCCCACATGTTTTTGCTTCACACGAGAATCATAAACATTCATATTTTGTGTCGCTGTTTTCCCGAATAAGAACCTCGCCTGACTGGTGTTTTGCTTCTGCTGGTGGACTGGAACACTTGAGAATAGATTTGTTCCTACTCGTCACATCCTCCAGGTTCTTCAGCAGTTGACCTCCTGAAGGGGACACGTGGTTGGCTCATAAAGAGATCAGTTACCTTTGCATCTTTTACCTTTGTCCAAATCGTACATGGAACCTTTGTCTCATTATGCGTTAGAAGACAAGAACAACAGTAGTATTATCTCCGTGTCCACAGTCTTAAACACTTTAATCCTTTGGTAGTGAAGGTTTAACCCTTTGAGGAGGATGGTTTAACCCTTTGATGGTGATGGTTTGACCCTTTGACGCTGATGGTTTAACCCTTTGATGCTGAGGGTTTAAGTTTAACCCTTTGATGTTGATGGTTTAACCCTTTGATGCTGAGGGCTTAACCCTTTGACGCTGATGGTTTAACCCTTTGATGCTGAGGGTTTAACCCTTTGATGCTGAGGGTTTAACCCTTTGACGCTGATGGTTTAACCTTTGGAGGAGGATGGTTTAACCCTTTGAGGAATACGATTTAACTCGTTGACGACATTGGTTTAACCCATTGAGGAAGATGATTTAACCCTTCAGGCCACCAAAGGGTTAAAAGTTCACATATATTAAAACAATCTTTCTCAGCTAGGTTTGATTCAAGAGTAGAGATTTATTTGTTAATTATTTTAGAGAAATGTTAACAGATCATTGCCAGTTTTCTTGTAAACAATTTTAATCTTACCCAAGGTTACTGAACCACGTTTTATTGTTAAACCAATTATAATATTAAACTGTTTATATTATGTTTTAAGTGTAAGGAAAAATAAACCAGTATCATATTTATGTGCTTCAGTAAGATCACTTTTGAGAGTAGCTTTTAGTTATTGAGTTATCTGATAATGTCTCAGGTGATTTGTCTCAAGATTTATCTCTAAACTGGTCCTGGAAGAATTCCTGGCTTTCTGAGTACCTGGCAGAGTACCTAGAGGAATACCTGGCTTTCTAAGTACCTGGCCCTCTGAGTACCTGGAGGAACTCTTGGCTGAGTACCTGGAGAAATACCTGGTTGAGTACCTGGAGGAATACCTGATTTTCTGAGTCGTTGTGAGCATCAAGACTGAACTTATTACCAGGAAGAATAATCTGCATGGTCCTTGTGAGGTGGAAGAGGAGAGGAGGGGAGGAGGAGGTGTAGGAAGAAGAAGAAGAAGAAAAAGAAGAA
>NW_024734362.1:312500-407500 GCF_018991925.1 Homarus americanus | reverse complement strand
GAGAGATGATGGTGATGAGGGAGAATAGTAGTGGTGGTGGTGGGTGAGGGAGGGAGGGATGATATCGTCCTCCACAGCTTGCTGCTGAGGCCGGTGTAGGGGGTTCGGGGGAGGGGGGGGTGAGAGGAGGGGAGGGTTCAGGGTGGAGGAAGGAAAGGGGGAGGGAGGAGGGAGGGGGGTGTTTTTGAAGGCCCACCTGAGATGATTTCGTGCGGGCGGGAGGTATTTTAGGGCAGGGTTGGGAGGGGGGCAGGGTGGGGAGGGTGGGGAGGGAGGTATGGTTGTCTAAGGTCACGGGATAGATTGTTTTCTCCAGGGTGGTTGTCGAGGTTGCGTGTACAAATGTGTCGGCCGGGGGTAGTTTAGACGTCCACTTAAGAACGAGAAACAGACCCCCTTCATATTTTCAAAAGATTCGTATGATTAGTTTCTCTTTCTTTCTTTCTTTCTTTCTTTTCTTTTTCTTTCTTTTCTTTTTCTTTTTCTTTCTTTCTTTAGTGTTGTCTTGATGCAGCACTGCGGTGTATTTGTTACCTGGGTGAGTCTGGGTGTTCTCGTATATACTACACACACACACACACACACACACACACACACACAGAGGAACATCATGGTGAGAGACATAAACCTTCCTTATGTGTCTTGTGTGGAGGAAAGATTAAATTACAAAACATTTGAGAATTTAAGCTCACTCCACCCACTCCACTCCACTCCACCCACTCCACTCCACCCACCCACCCAGACAGACAGTTGGACGGGTTAAGGCCACACTATAAAACTTAATAGCGGATGATGGAAGACTTTATACTTGAGGGCGAGGGTCGTCACGCCTCCAAGAGCTATTTAAAACAGGTCATACTAGAGACAGGTGTGTAGAGGGGTGGTGAAGTTGGTGATAAGTACAGGTGTGTGTGGAGAGGAGGGTTAGGTTAGGCGAGTGTATATACCTTTCTTGCTGTACTATAATAGGGTTGTGTAGCAGGGGGGAGGAGGGTGGTGGTGGTAGTAGTAGTAATGGTGGTAGTAGTAGTGGTGGTGGTAGTGGTGATGCTAGTGGTGGTGGTAGTGATGGTGGTGGTGGTAGTGATGGTGGTAGTGGTGATGCTAGTGGTGGTGGGTAGTAGTAGAGTGTGGTGGTAGTATAGGGTGGTGGTAGTAGCAGTGGTGGTGGCAGTGGCGACGCTAGGTGGTGCAGGTAGTGGTGCAGGTGGTGGTAGTGATGGCAGTGGTGATGCTAGTGGTGGTGGTAGTAGCAGAGGTGGTGGTGAAAGTAGTAGCGGTGGTGGTAGCAGTAGTGGTGGTGGTGATGCTAGGTGGTGGTAGTAGCAGGAGGCGGTGGTGGTGGTGATGGTGGTAGTGGTGATGCTAGTGGCAGTAGTAATGGTAGTAGTGGTGGTGGTAGTGGCATGCTAGTGGTGGTGGCAGTAGCAGAGGTGGGTGGTGGTGGTAGCGATGGTGGTAGTGGTGATGCCAGTGGTGGTAGCAGCAGAGGTGGTGGTGGTGGTGGTAGTGATGGTGGTAGTGGTGATGCTAGTGGTAGTAGTAGTACGGTAGTAGTAGTGATGGTAGTGGTGATGCTTAGGTAGTAGTAGGAGGTGGTGGTGGTGGGTAGTGATGGTGGTAGTGGTGATGCTAGTGGTGGTGGTAGTAGTAGAGTAGTGCTAGGTGGTGGTAGTAGAGGTGGTGGTGGTGGTGGTAGTGGTGATGGTGGTGTTAGTAGTATTGATGGTGGTAGTGGTGATGCTAGTGGTGGTGGTAGTAGGTGGTGGTAGTAGGCAGGTAGTGGTGATGCTAGTAGGTGGTGGTAGTAGTAGTGGTGGTAGTAGTAGTAGAGGTGGTAGTGTGGTGGTAGTAGTAGTAGAGGTGGTAGTGGTGATGCTAGTGGTGGTGGTAGTAGTAGAGGTGGTGGTGGTGGTGGTAGTAGTAGAGGTGGTGGTGGTGGTGGTAATAATAGTGGTGATAATGGCCGGCGTCTCGCTGCAGGGATCCGTCTTCCTATGAATAGGGACAAAAGGCCAACTCCTCCTCTGAGATTCACCTTAAACCTTTTCCTTATATCCTTGGAGTTCCCTCAGGCCTCTGTGTGTGTGTGTGTGTGTGTGTGTGTGTGTGTGTGTGTGACCGTCTTAACAGATTGTAATAGGATTTTCTTGAAGCTCAGTTATATACAGAACAGTGTAATTGGTCTTCCTGCAATAGACTGTATCCACTAATAGACTATCTCCATCAATAGACTATCTCCACTAATAGACTATCTCCACCAATAGACTATCTCCATCAATAGACTGTATCCACTAATAGACTATCTCCATCAATAGACTATCTACATCAATAGACTATCTCCATCAATAGACTATCTCCACCAATAGACTATCTTCAACGATAGACTATCTCCATCAATAGACTGTATCCACTAATAGACTATCTCCATCAATAGACTATCTCCACCACAGACTATTCCACCAATAGATTGTCTCCATCAATAGACCATTCCACTAATAATAGACTATCTCCATCAATAGACCATCTCTACTAATAGACCATCTCCCACCAATAGACTATCTCCATCAATAGACTATTCCCACCACATTTATTCCACCAATAGACTATCGCCATCAATAGACCATCTCCAACAATAGACCATTCCAACAGACTATTCTACTTAATAGACTATCGCCATCAATAGACTCTCTCCACCAATAGACTATCTCCACTAATAGACTATCTCCACCAATAGACTATCTCCATCAATAGACTCTCTCCACCAATAGACTATCTCCAACAATAGACTATCTCCACCAATAGACTATCTCCACCAATAGACTATCTCCACCAATAGACTATCTCCACCAATAGACTATCTCCAACAATAGACTATCTCCACCAATAGACTATCTCCACCAATAGACTATCTCCACCAATAGACTATCTCCATCAATAGACTATCTCCATCAATAGACTATCTCCACTAATAGACTATCTCCACCAATAGACTATCTCCACCAATAGACTCTCTCCACCAATAGACTATCTCCATCAATAGACTATCTCCACCAATACACTATCTCCACCAATAGACTATCTCCACCAATAGACTCTCTCCACCAATAGACTATCTCCATCAATAGACTATCTCCCCTCAGTACAATTACCTAAACAAATCAGATGACAAATTTATCCTGTCTACCTGTGTTAAGGGAGACGCGTGTTGTATATTTAGGGGTTAATGGTCAGACGGCTAGTTTACCTGCCATTAAACTCACTTTGTAGTTGTTGTAATTATTTTTATTTTTGGGTGAATCGATGTGTGTGTGTGTGTGTGTGTGTGTGTGTGTGTGTGTGTGTGTGTGTGGTTGACTCCCTCCCACCGCCCTTCTGACCAAATTAGAGGTATATTGACTCCCTCCTTAGAGGCCAGGTGTGGTGACCTCCCGCTGGTGTGAGGACAAGAGGCACCGTGCAGGACCTCTCTCCCCTGGGTGACGCCACAGGTCGGTGAAGGGGTGGCAGGCAGGACCTTTGAAGCGTGGGTGATGGAGAGGAGGAAGGACCTTTTAGAGGATATCGGCCTGTGGATGACGGGGCAAGAAGGACCTTTAGAGGTTTAGGTGAAGGAGCTGACAGATAGATCCTGCAGGCCTGAGGGAGGAGGGATAGGTTCACGTTCAGTGTGGGTCACGTGTGTGGCGGCGGTGGTGATGTGGGGCGTGTGTCCCGCTCACCTCCCCCCCTGCCACAGGAGGGAGGGACACGAGGCACACAACATTTAACGTAAGAGTCTTGGATCATCTTTACTCATGTCATTGATACAAATACAATACCTGAGATTCACTCTTTAATCTCACCACCAAACATCTCAAAACATCAGTCTTAGTCTATCTATCTCTTTACAGTTGTGTCTACCAGTAAAACAAAATTAACTGGCACTTTTTCCTTTCATTATACTGGGAGTGAGGTAATTTGCTTATCATACACCTAAAAAAGTCTCTCTTTGACCCCATTGGAGCAAGCCTGTGTGTGTGTGTGTGTGTGTGTGTGTGTGAGTGTGTGTGTGTGTGTGTGTGTGTGTGTGTGTGTGTGTGTGTGTGTGTGTGTGTGTGTGTCCCAGGTGTAATACAGTTTGCGCCTCGTCACTGGTCGTCGGTCTTACCTGGTCCGTACCTGGCACATCTCCGGGCAGTCATTACCTGTACTTGTCATCATTGCTAATCTATTGCGTCATTGCTACGCCTGTGACGTAATTAAGGCAGTAAAGCGTGACGTAATTATGGGGTGGGCGGCGTGGCAGCATCGTGTAACAATCAGTGTTATGAGAGCATCAGCTGTTTAATGTTTATTGTTATTGTGATCAGCTGTGGCGCCTACCTGGACCTCGTGAACTCAGGTTAATGACGGTGTACTGCCATCTGTCCTCCTGGCTGAGTGGGTGTCTTGTGATGGACATTTTATTGGCCCTGGGTTCGAGTCTCGGTATACGAAGAATTTATCATTTGTTTTTTCACGACTGAGTGTTTTTGTCGGGGTTTGTCTTGGGTTTGGGTCCTGGGGTTGGAGTCATTTGTTCTGGGTTTTTGGGTGTGTGTGTGTGTGTGTGGGGGTAATGACTCCAGGCGTTGGCGACGTGCTGGTGTGTATGACTCTCTCTCAGGCGAATTATTATACTATATTAAAAAAAACAATAATCATCATTACTTTTTAATTATTATTTTTATTGTTGTGATTATAAATTGACCAAAAATAGTCGCCTTAGTAATTAGGTCTCTGCTGCCTCCCCTGAAAACCCCCCCAAATTGCCAATTATTAACCTCCTAATTATCCAAGACGAGCATTGCTATTTGGTCACCTCTCCATATAGGGAGTTAAGCAATTAATTTTTGTAATCAGTAAAGGTGTGATGTTGCCCACAGCCACACTGCCAGTCATTAACTATGGTTGTTGTGACCCTCGATAGTTGTGGGTGTAGGGCGTCGTGATGATGGTTGTAGTTGTGGGGCGTCGTGATGATGGTTGTAGTTGTGGTTGTAGGGCGTCGTGATAATGGTTGTAGTTGTGGTTGTAGGTCGTCATCCCAGGTGAGGTTGTGAACGATGGGTGGTTGTGCCCTCACCGTGAAGCGAAGAAACTACGTGACAACAGTATATCTGGGGTCGTCTTCATGACCTCTCTCTCTCTCTCTCTCTCACACAAGCTTCTACTCGACTGCGAGATTTCCACTGCAGAGAGAGAGAGAGAGAGAGAGAGAGAGAGAGAGAGAGAGAGAGAGAGAGACCATTTCCAATAACAGGGGTAAAAAAAAAATACAAGTCCAACAGCAGCTCATTATATCAGCTCCTGAGAACAGTAGTGTGTGAAACCAGCGTCTGAACCCAACACAGCAACAACCCCCACTAATGACCACGCTTGTACCCCTCCTGTTGTTCTTCCTACCCCACCCCCCCCCTCCTCCTAAGTCATTTGCTGGGGACGTATTCTGAGACATCCTCTGGTTGGTGTCCTAAAATATCCTTTGTTTGTCCTCCTAAAATGTCCAGTGTTTGTCCTGCTAAAATGTCCTTCCCTCCTAAAATGATATCAGTTTGTCCTCTTTAATCCTCCTTCCTTCCTTCCTTCCTTCCTTCCTTCCTTCCTATATGTCCCCTATAACATCGTGTCCTCATCTCCAGCATCAACTCCCGTCCGCCCGTGTAAGCGATCGTCCGCCCGTGACCATAAATTTCCCCCGTGATGTTTTTATAGTCTTGTGTTGTAACGCTGCACCGAGGCCCTACACTTGATGGTCGTTTGGGATTATCTCACACTGGGAACTGGCATTGTGGTGGTGAGTGTGGTTGTAGTGATGGTGGTGAGGAGGAGCGTGGTAGTGGTGAGTGTGGTAGTGGTGGTGGTAAGGAGTTATGGTGAGTGTGGTGGTGGTGGCAACACGACCCACTATCAGGTGTAAAGGCCCCCTCAAACACCGCAGCAGAACACCTGAAAGAAAGTCCCGTTGGAGAGAATCGACTGATGAGGAGAGAGATTGACGTGAGGAAAAAAATATAACCTTTTTATTCTTCAAAAATTTGTTGATAATCCCGGGGTGACTAACGCGCTTCATGCAGCCAAGGTGAAGGCCATTGTCTTCACAGGGTCGGCTCTCATGGTGACGCCGTTGTTATTCGACAGTACGAGCAGTTAACAGTGCCTGGCGTTTCTATCCCGTCACTGTAAGGAGATGTCAATGAGTCCGTACCCAGCCAATAGTGACATTACCCAGTCATAAACACGTACCCAGGTTCAGTACCCAGACATAAACACGTACCCGGGATAATGCCCAGCCACAACCACGTACCACAGGGACAGTACCCAGTCAGCAAAGGTCTGGGTCACGTGGGGCGAGGCAGCGGTGGTGACCTCTGGCTGAGTCAACGGCAGGTAGGACGGCTGGCGGAGACGCTGGTAAGAGGAGGAAGATTGGTGCCATCATTAAGGGGGAGGAGGAGGAGGTACACGTGTAATCTTTAAGGCTGCCACCGTTCTCTTTCTCCTGAAGGGGACGTCACCGCAGGCAGGTCCTCAGTTGTAGTCTCTGGTTACTTGGTGAAGAGGAAATTAGAGTAAACATTTCCAGTACTCGGCGTTAAGACCCTAAAATTATCGCCAGCCCTCAACGTTAAGACCCTAAAACTATCGCCAGCCCTCAACGTTAAGACCCTAAAACTATCGCCAGCCCTCAACGTTAAGACCCTAAATATATCGCCAGCCCTCAACGTTAAGACCCTAAAACTATCGCCAGCCCTCAACGTTAAGACCTAAAACTATCGCCAGCCCTCAACGTTAAGACCTAAAACTATCGCCAGCCCTCAACGTTAAAACCTAAAAAATATCGCGGCCCTCAACGTTAAAACCGTAAAACTATCGCGGCCCTCAACGTTAAGACCCTAAAACTGTCGCCGGCCTCAACGTTAAGACCTAAAACTATCAGCCCTCAACGTTAAGACCCTAAAACTATCGCCAGCCCTCTCATCAGCGTCCATAGCCCCATCGCTGACTACCTGAAGAATGCTCACGTGACAGCTAATTAATTACACCTTTGGACCAAGAACTCATCCCGGGTTGTCAGCACATAAGACGAAGCGACTATTGTTACCCTCCTCCCCGCTGCTCTGGGACAAGGAGTCGGGTATCTAGGGTTTGTGTCTGTCCACCACCAAGTTATAAAACAAGATAACACTCGAACTTAACTCCTATGGTAAAACAAGATAACACTCGAACTTAACTCCTATGGTAAAACACGATTACTTAAAACAAGATAACACTCGAACTTAACTCCTATGGTAAAACAAGATAACACTCGAACTTAACTCCTATGGTAAAACAAATAACACTCAGACTACTCCTATGGTAAAACAAGATAACACTCGAACTTAACTCCTATGGTAAAACAAGATAACACTCGAACTTAACTCCTATGGTAAACAAGATAACACTCGAACTTAACTCTATGGTAAAAAAAGATAACACTCGAACTTAACTCCTATGGTAAAACAAGATACACTCGAACTTAACTCCTATGGTAAAACAGATAACCTCGAACTTAACTCCTGTGGTAAAACAAGATAACCTCGAACTTAACTCCTATGGTAAAACAAGATAACCTCGAACTTAACTCCTATGGTAAAACAAGATAACACTCGAACTTAACTCCTATGGTAAAACAAGATAACACTCGAACTTAACTCCTATGGTAAAACAAGATAACCTCGAACTTAACTCCTATGGTAAAACAGATAACACTCGACTTAACTCCTATGGTAAACAAGATAACCTCGAACTTAACTCCTATGGTAAAACAAGATAACACTCGAACTTAACTCCTATGGTAAAACAAGATAACACTCGAACTTAACTCCTATGGTAAAACAAGATAACCTCGAACTTAACTCTATGGTAAACAAGATAACACTCGAACTTAACTCCTATGGAAAAACAAGATAACACTCGAACTTACTCCTATGGTAAAAACAAGATAACACTCGAACTTAACTCCTATGGTAAACAAGATAACATGAACTTAACTCCTATGGTAAAACAAGATAACACTCGAACTTACTCCTATGGTAAAACAAGATAACACTCGAACTTAACTCCTATGGTAAAACAAGATAACACTCGAACTTAACTCCTATGGTAAAACAAGATAACACTCGAACTTAACTCCTATGGTAAAACAAGATACACTCGAACTTAACTCCTATGGTAAAACAAGATAACACTCGAACTTAACTCTATGGTAAAACAAGATAACCTCGAACTTAACTCCTATGGTAAAACAAGATAACACTCGAACTTAACTCCTATGGTAAAACAAGATAACACTCGAACTTAACTCCTATGGTAAAACAAGATAACACTCGAACTTAACTCCTTGGTAAAACAAGATAACACTCGAACTTAACTCCTATGGTAAAACAAGATAACACTCGAACTTAACTCCTATGGTAAAAACAAGATAACACTCGAACTTAACTCCTATGGTAAAACAAGATAACACTCGAACTTAACTCCTATGGTAAAACACGATTACTTAAAACAAGATAACACTCGAACTTAACTCCTATGGTAAAACACGATTACTTAAAACAAGATAACACCCGAACTTAACTCCTATGGTAAAACACGATTACTTAAAACAAGATAACACTCGAACTTAACTCCTATGGTACAACACGATTACTAAAACAAGATAACACCTGTGTGGTGAGACAGCTTTACTGACACGTTGGCTTCTCTTGTGTGTTTTGGGAACGATGTTCATCCTTCCTCCTCCTCTTCTTCCTCCCCTCTCATTTCTCCTTCCCCCTGTTTCTATTCTTCTCTTCTCTTTATTCCCCCCTCTTCCATCTCCCCGTTCTCTCCCATTCCTTCACCCATCCCCCCCATCCCTCACCCATGCCCTCCCCTCACCCCCCTCACCATGACCTAGTACCTCACCGTCTCCAGTGTTCAGGAGAGCCTAGTGTGCCTACGTGATGTGGTTCACACAAGCCTGTCGGCACTTCCTGACCTGACTCGAGGCTACTGTCACTCCCATTACTGTCACACCCATCACTGTCACACCATCTGTCACACCCATCACTGTCACACCCATTACTGTCACACCCATTACTGTCACATCACTGTCACCATCTTCACCCATTACTGTCACACCCATTACTGTCACACCATTACTGTCACACCCATCACTGTCACACCATCCTGTCACACCCTGTCACCCATCACTGTCACACCCATCACTGTCACACCATCGCTGTCACACCCATCACTGTCACCATCACTGTCACACCCATTACTGTCCACCCATCACTGTCACACCATCTTCACCATCACTGTCCACCCATCACTGTCACATTCTGTCACACCCTACTGTCACACCATCACTGTCACACCCATCACTGTCACACCCATCACTGTCACACCCATCACTGTCACACCCATCACTGTCCACACCATCCTGTCACCCATCTGTCCACCATCCTGTCACACCATCACTGTCACCCATCACTGTCACACCCATCACTGTCCACCCATTACTGTCACACCCATCACTGTCACACACCCATCACTGTACACCCATTACTGTCACACCCATCACTGTCACACCCATCACTGTCACACCCATCACTGTCACACCCATCACTGTCACACCCATTAATGTCACACCCATCACTGTCACACCCATTACTGTCACACCCATTACTGTCACACCCATCACTGTCACCATTACTGTCACCCATTACTGTCACACCCATACTGTCCACCCATCTGTCACACCATCACTGTCACACCCATTACTGTCACACCCATCCTGTCCTCCCTTACTGTCACTCCCATTACTGTCCTCCCATTACTGTCACACCATTACTGTCACACCCATTACTGTCACACCATACTGTCACACCCATCACTGTCACCCATTACTGTCACACCCATCACTGTCCTCCCATACTGTCACCCATTACTGTCACCATCACTGTCCCATTACTGTCACACCATTACTGTCACACCCATCACTGTCACCATTACTGTCACTCCATTACTGTCACACCCATTACTGTCACACCATTACTGTCACACCCATTACTGTCCTCCCATTACTGTCCTCCCTTACTGTCCTCCCATTACTGTCACTCCTTACTGTCACACCATTACTGTCACACCATTACTGTCACACCCATCACTGTCACACCCATTACTGTCCACCCATCACTGTCCTCCCATTACTGTCCTCCCATTACTGTCACACCCATCACTGTCACACCATTACTGTCACACCCATTACTGTCACACCCATCACTGTCACACCCATTACTGTCACTCCATTACTGTCACACCCATTACTTCTCACCCATTACTGTCACACCTTACTGTCACACCATCACTGTCACACCATTACTGTCACCCATCACTGTCACACCATACTGTCACTCCATTACTGTCACACCATTACTGTCACACCCATTACTGTCACACCCTTACTGTCACACCCATCACTGTCACCCATTACTGTCACACCATCACTGTCACCCATTACTGTCCTCCCTTACTGTCACACCATTACTGTCACACCCATTACTGTCACACCCATCACTGTCACTCCATACTGTCACCCATTACTGTCACACCATTACTGTCACACCCATTACTGTCACACCCATCACTGTCCACCCATACTGTCACACCATCACTGTCACACCCATTACTGTCACTCATCACTGTCCACCCATCACTGTCACACCCATCACTGTCTCACACCATTACTGTCCCATCACTGTCACCATTCTGTCCTCCCTTACTGTCACACCATACTGTCACCATCTGTCCACCTTACTGTCACACCATCTGTCACCCATTACTGTCACACCATCACTGTCACACCCATTACTGTCCTCCATTCTGTCACCCATACTGTCACACCCATTACTGTCACACCATCACTGTCACACCATTACGTCACTCCCTCTGTCACACCCATCACTGTCACACCCATCACTGTCACACCCTTACTGTCACACCCATTACTGTCACACCCATCACTGTCACACCATTACTGTCACACCATCACTGTCACACCCATCACTGTCACACCATACTGTCACACCCATCACTGTCACACCATCTGTCACACCCATCACTGTCACACCGTCACTGTCACACCCATCACTGTCCACCCATCACTGTCACCATTACTGTCACACCATTACTGTCACACCTTACTGTCTTAAGTACACAGTGGTTGAATTAGGTTGGGTTCGTGGGTTTAGTTGAGTTTGGTTAGATTAGGTTAGGTTAGGTTGGGTTAGGTTAGGTTAGGTTAGGTTAGGTTAGGTTAGGTTAGGTTAGGTTAGGTTAGGTTAGATTTAGTTGGGTTAAGTTAAGTTAAGGTTAAGTTAGGTTGGGTTAAGTTAGGTTAGTTTCCCCAGGACGATGTTGTGTGGACTCCTTAAGACACCAGGCGGTGGAAGATGTGTGTGTGTGTGTGTGTGTGTGTGTGTGTGTGTGTGTGTGTGTGTGTGTTGGTCATTAGGTCTTCTCCTCTTCCTCTTCCTCCTTGTCCTCTTACCCTTCCTCCTCTTCCCTCTTCCTCCCTGTCCTCTTACCCTTCCTCCTCTTCCCTCTTCCTCCTTGTCCTCTTCCTCTCACCCTTCCTCCTCTTCCCTCTTCCTCCTAAGCCTCTCTTCCTCTCACCCTTCCTCCTCTTCCCTCTTCCTCCAAGCCTCTCTTCCTCTCACCCTTCCTCCTCTTCCCTCTTCCTCCTAGGCCTCTCTTCCTCCACCCTTCCTCCTCTTCCCTCTTCCTCCTTGTCCTCTTACCTTCCTCCTCTTCCCTCTTCCTCCTTGTCCTCTCTTCTCTCACCCTTCCTCCTCTTCCCTCTTCCTCCTAGGCCTCTCTTCCTCTCACCCTTCCTCTTCTTCTTTCTGCTTCCTCTTTCATCATTACATCACATCGTAACTTGAATATGACTGAGTGCATACTATTGTGACGGTGTGGTTAGGTTAGGTTAGGTTAGGTTAGGGTTAGGTTAGGATAGGTTAGGTTAGGTTAGGGATGACTGTGTTAGTGGTGGTACTGTGGTATGGTTGAGAGAGAGAGAGAGAGAGAGAGAGAGAGAGAGAGCACCAGGTAATAAGTGTGGTGTATAAAGCCAGCTCTCGCTCTCTCTCTCACTCTCAGCGCGTCACTCTACATAACTTGTTCAACAGGTAACCACATTTCCTCCTTAGTAGTGACCGCCTCTCTCTCTCTCTCTCTCTCTCTCTCTCTCTCTCCTTCTTTGGCCGTGATCCAGGTGAGTGTCTGGACGCGTGTTGTTGCCAGGACACACACACACACACACACACACACACACACACACACACACACACACACACACCTGTATACTACATCCATAATTTCTTCTCCCAGGTTAAACACACACGTTCGTCCCATCTACTAACGTGTGTATAAGTCCTCTATAATTCCTCCTTCCTAGGATAAAATAACGCTATGTGTGTGTGTGTGTGTGTGTGTGTGTCGTGAGAGGGGGAAAGTTGGTAAAGAAAATGTAGGCAGTAAACATGACGGCGTCTCGTAGGGGGTCATGCTGCCTCCCTCCCTGACCTGTTGCTGGGGTTTATTGTGGCAGGTGTGTTATGTTGTGATGATGTTGTTACCGTGTGTGTTATGTTGTGTTGTTGTTGTTGCCGTGTGTGTTATGTTGTGATGTTGTTGTTGCCGTGTGTGTTTATGTTGTAGTGTTGTTGCCGTGTGTGTTATGTTGTGATGATGTTGTTACCGTGTGTGTTATTGTGATGTGTCGTTATTGTTGTGTTTATCGTGTTTGTTTATGTTTTATTGCTTATATTTGTTTACTTTGACTATTGTGTTTATATTTGGTGTTTAGTGATTGTATAAGTGTGTGTGTGTGTGTGTGTGTGTGTGTGTGTGTGTGTGTGTGTGTGTGTGTGGTGCTCTGGCCAATATTATGTACATGTGTATGTATCCTTACGGTATTCATGCAAATATATCCGAGTTGACTTTAGTTGACCTCATTTGACCTTTGTTGACCTCTGTGATCTTGAGGCGTGTCATTTATGGTTGTAAGAAATGGTGATGCAAGTGTTAGTGATGTAAAATAGTGATGTTCAAATGCCTAATGTTTTGTAAAATATGGCATGGTTAGTAAGACACTGAGTTGATGGTGGGTGGGTGGGTGGGTGGGTGGATGATTGAGTAAATGGTGGGTTGGTGGCAGGATGAGTGGGTGGTAGGGTTGGTGGGCGGGCGGTGGGGCGTGGTCATAAGTGGCGGTGACCTCTAGCAGGCGGTGGTGGGCGGACGTGGTGACCTCTAGGTGGGTCTGCCGGGTAAGCGGGAGGGTCTGCCGGGCAGGTGGGCGGGTCTTCCGGGTAGGTGGGCGGGTCTGCCGGATAGGTGGGCGGGTGGTTCGACTGAGACCCGGAGGTACAGTATGACTCATGATCTGACGCAGAGGAGACCCGGTAGGCAGGAGGCTGGTGGGGGTTTTCCTGACGGTGAGGGCCACTGACCCACGCCTGCCCTCACCTATTACCTGGGCGTGGGCACCTTCATCCCCCACCAACACTGCCGCCGCCGCCACCTTTGATTTGTGGAAAAACCTGAGGCTGTTGAGATAGTAGCAGCCTTGTGTGTGTGTGTGTGTGTGTGTGTGTGTGTGTGTGTGTGTGTGTGTGTGTGTGTGTGTGTGTGTGTGTGTGTGTGTGTGTGTGTGTGTGTGTGTGTGTGTGTGTGTGTGTGTGTGTGTGTGTGTGTGTGTGTGTGTGTGTGTGTGTGTGTGTGTGTGTGTGTGTGTGTGTGTGTGTGTGTGTGTGTGTGTGTGTGTGTGTGTGTGTGTGTGTGTGTGTGTGTGTGTGTGTGTGTGTGTGTGTGTGTGTGTGTGTGTGTGTGTGTGTGTGTGTGTGTGTGTGTGTGTGTGTGTGTGTGTGTGTGGTGTGTGTGTGTGTGTGTGTGTGTGTGTGTGTGTGTGTGTGTGTGTGTGTGTGTGTGTGTGTGTGTGTGTGTGTGTGTGTGTGTGTGTGTGTGTGTGTGTGTGTGTGTGTGTGTGTGTGTGTGTGTGTGTGTGTGTGTGTGTGTGTGTGTGTGTGTGTGTGTGTGTGTGTGTGTGTGTGTGTGTGTGTGTGTGTGTGTGTGTGTGTGTGTGTGTGTGTGTGTGTGTGTGTGTGTGTGTGTGTGTGTGTGTGTGTGTGTGTGTGTGTGTGTGTGTGTGTGTGTGTGTGTGTGTGTGTGTGTGTGTGTGTGTGTGTGTGTGTGTGTGTGTGTGTGTGTGTGTGTGTGTGTGTGTGTGTGTGTGTGTGTGTGTGTGTGTGTGTGTGTGTGTGTGTGTGTGTGTGTGTGTGTGTGTGTGTGTGTGTGTGTGTGTGTGTGTGTGTGTGTGTGTGTGTGTGTGTGTGTGTGTGTGTGTGTAAGTATGTAAGTACATGCCAATGCTACAAGATTCACATCAGCCAGACATGAGTGATTACAGAGTGTCCCGAGAAATACAATCATTAACAGGTGAGGGCAGGTAGTCGGTACACCTGTATACCCAAAGGTGTAACAACAGACCCCGATATCGTGTTCAGGTAAACTTCTCCTCATTACACCTTCTTGTCGCTGTTAGCCAGGGACCCCGACACCGCGCCGCCTCGTCTCCCTTTTAATTAAACAGGAATTTTAATTTACTCGTGTAGTTCCTCCGTGTTCCCCCTACCGTGTTCAGGGAGACGTGTTGCCTCCCTACCGTGTTCAGGGAGATGTGTGCCCCTCTACCGCGTTCAGGGAGATGTGTTGCCCTCTACCGTGTTAAATGGAGACGTGTTGCCCTCTACCGTGTTCAGGGAGACGTGCTGCCTCCCTACCGTGTTCAGGGAGATGTGTGCCCTCTACCGTGTTAAATGGAGCGTGTTGTTGCCCTCTACCGTGTTAAATGGAGACGTGTTGCCTCTCTACCGTGTTCAGGGAGACGTGTTGCCCCTCTACCGTGTTCAGGGAGACGTGTTGTCCCTCTACCGTGTTCAGGAGACGTGTTGCCCCTCTACCGTGTTCAGGGAGACGTGTTGTCCCTCTACCGTGTTCAGGGAGACGTGTTGCCCTCTACCGTGTTCAGGGAGATGTGTTGCCCTCTACCGTGTTCAGGGAGACGTGTTGCCCCTCTACCGTGTTCAGGAGATGTGTTCCCCCCTACCGTGTTCAGGGAGATGTGTTGCCCCTCTACCGTGTTCAGGGAGACGTGTTGCCCCTCTACCGTGTTCAGGGAGACGTGTTAGTGTCGTGGGTTTACAAAGACTGGTCAAAGTCCTTCACTTATTGTGTACGACTGTCGAGGGAAGTCCGTTAAATGGAAACCCTCCATATAACGGACTTTACGAAGGTATAGGGAAACTCTCCTTATAACGGACTGTACGAAGGTATAGGGAAACTCTCCTTATAACGGACTGTACGAAGGTATAGAAACTCTCCATATAACGGACTGTACGAAGGTATAGGAAACTCTCCAAATTACGGACTGTACGAAGGTATAGAAACTCCAAATTCGGACTTACATGAATATAAGTACGTTAAATCGAGGGATCATTAGATATGAAGCATTCATATAACGGACCATTTTTAAATACAAGTCCGTAATATCGAGGAGACATCAAATATGAAACCTCCATATAGCGGATTATATTGAGGTAAGTTCAATAGTTGGTGGGCCGTAAAGTGTATTAGATCATGGTTTAGGTTTGAAGTAGTTTTATGTTGTAGGAACAGTAAACCTGAGTCTGAAAGGTTCGTTGGTTAAGTTTATATTGTAACATTGTAAAGTTATCACATCACTGGCTCACTTAAGGCACCATGTACAGTAGCTAAAACAACAGGTGGGAGTCGATATGTGACTAGTGACAGCCCTCCGTGTGACTAGTGACAGCCCTCCGTGTGACTAGTGACAGCCCTCCGTGTGACTAGTGACAGCCCTCCGTGTGACTAGTGACAGCCCTCCGTGTGACTAGTGACAGCCCTCATGTGACTAGTGACAGCCCTCGTGTGACTAGTGACAGCCCTCCATGTGACTAGTGACAGCCCTCCGTGTGACTAGTGACAGCCCTCATGTGACTAGTGACAGCCCTCCCGTGTGACTAGTGACAGCCCTCCGTGTGACTAGTGACAGCCCTCCATGTGACTAGTGACAGCCCTCCGTGTGACTAGTGACAGCCCTCCGTGTGACTAGTGACAGCCCTCCGTGTGACTAGTGACAGCCCTCCGTGTGACTAGTGACAGCCCTCCATGTGACTAGTGACAGCCCTCCATGTGACTAGTGACAGCCCTCCGTGTGACTAGTGACAGCCCTCCATGTGACTAGTGACAGCCCTCGTGTGACTAGTGACAGCCTCCATGTGACTAGTGGCCCTCCGTGTGACTAGTGACAGCCCTCCATGTGACTAGTGACAGCCCTCCGTGTGACTAGTGACAGCCCTCCGTGTGACTAGTGACAGCCCTCCGTGTGACTGACAGCCTCCGTGTGACTAGTGACAGCCTCCGTGTGACTAGTGACAGCCCTCCCGTGTGACTAGTGACAGCCCTCCGTGACTAGTGACAGCCCTCCGTGTGACTGACAGCCCTCATATACCAAAATTTATCGCCCATAGTCTCATATTGTTTCCCACAAAGTATACACAGGTAGTTGTTTGATCTGTACGTGTTGAAATAGTACCGAGACTCGACCGTAACTTGTGGCGGTGTCTCATCTGGCCAGGAGTGAGAGGAATGTAGAGTGAATCTGTGACTTGTTGGTATCTTAGTGGGGGATAGCGAGTGAAGAGGGGCGAAATAAGGGGCGGGGCGAGAATAGGGAGGCGGGGCGAGAATAAGGAGGCGGGGCGAGAATAAGGAGGCGGGGCGAGAATAAGGGAGGCAGGGCGAGAATAAGGGAGGCGGGGCGAGAATAAGGGCGGGGCGAGAATAAGGGAGGCGGGGCGAGAATAAGGGGGCAGGGCGAGAATAGGAGGCGGGGCGAAATAAGGGAGGCGGGGCAGAATTATGGGGTGGGTGGCTGGATTTGATATGTGACACCTTTTGAAGCAGTGTCAGTAAGACAGGTAACTGCTGTCCTTAATTAAAAACTGTGGTCTTATGCCATTATTCAAGGACCATTGAGGGTGTTGGCAGGTGTTGGCTCCGTGATGCTGGTAATTAATTACATCTTGTAGAAGGAGAAACAAAGACAGTCCATCATCATCAGAGGTTGTCGTGTGTGTGTGTGTGTGTGTGTGTGTGTGTGTGTGTGTGTGTGTGTGTGTGTGTGTGTGTGTGTGTGTGTGTTTGCTTCCTTCCCAGATCCAACACCTGACGTCTATTTTATTTTGACAATAAATCTTAGTGAGACGTTAATTTGTCGTGGATTATCGTAGAGCATCGGTACTTAGTGAGGGTTAAGTGAGGGTAGTGAAGTTTTAAGTGATGGTAGTGAAGTTTAAGTGATGGTAGGGAAGGTTAAGTGCCCGGTGTAGTGGTGATGGACGGGACAAGCTGTGTTCTGGATCACAGGTTGAGGTAAACTTGACACAAGCGCCGCCACGCCTCAGGCTATGACCGTCACAACTGTTAATCACCCGGCTGGAGGTAGATGTAACTGATAACACCTGTGATAAGGTAGAGGAGGAGGCTTGTGTCAGGTAATGTTAACAGGATTTGTTTTATCTCAGGTGATGCCGGACACACACTATTTATCACTAAAGGTTCATTACTCAAGTGGGGAGTGAAAGTGAGTCACCTTGGCCTCATGACCCCTTAGAGGCGGTGTGGATATAGTACACTGCAGACCAACACTTATGATGACACTATACTTCGGTTAACACCACATGTGCCGTCAACATTTGTACTGATAACACAAGTGTACACGAAGGGGTAAGTGACAGTGTTATGTGTTATCATAATCACCCCCCACCACACCCCCACCTGTCCTGAGGGTCGCCGATTCAATCCCGGGGCAGTCCCAGTCCACCCGCCTGTGAATGTGTACCTGGCTATACAGTGTAAGTGGCAGTGTCTTTAGGCTAGAGGGGGACGTACACACACAGTAAGGCCTACAGTCCCTCTCCTTATTAGGGTAGTTTGACCTCAGGTAAGACACGCCAGGTAGGCCACTAATGACCATGACGCTCCACATTATTACCTGAGATGTTTACCATATCAGATAATTGTGATCGCCTGGGGAGGGAGGGGGGCTGTACCACGTGTGTCAAGGTCACTACCACCTGTTGATGACCTGTAGCCTTCAGTACCTACCTGTTGTGAACTCCAGGTGTGTTAATGAGGTTTGAGGGAGAGGCACGGTGCTTGGGGATGGCCAGCACTGCTCTACCACACTCCGCCCTCACCGTCCGTGCCACTGATCTAACCTGGTGCAGTAACACACACCCCACACACACACACACACACACACACACACACACACACACACACACACACACACACACACACACCCTCTCACACACACACACACACACACACACACACACACACACACACACACACACACCCACACACACACACACACACACACACACCCTCTCACACACACACACACACACACACACACACACACACACACACACACACACACACACACCTCTCACACACACACACACACACACACACACACACACACACACACACACACACACACACACACACACACACACCTCTCTCTCTCACACACACACACACACCTCTCTCTCACACACACACACACACACACACACACACACACACACACACACACACACACACACACACACACACACACACACCTCTCTCTTCACACACACACACACACACCTCTCACACACACACACACACACACGTTTCTTGTAATCCTTGACCCATGTTATTGCACCCAGATTTAAACACCCTAACGCTAACCTAACCTAACCTAACCTAATTAACTCAGTATAGGACAGGTAGAGTAACTCAGTATGAGGTTGGTGCGGTAACTCATTATAGGCCAATTACGGTCACTACACGGGGATGGGCACCCGCGGGCGGGCGGGGAGGAGAAAAGCGGTGGGCGGCGGTGTACGTATATAGAGCAGTTCCCTCCTCACGTCCCTCACGCTGGCCAAACACAGAGCCGTTGTTGGGTCACGGATCTCCCACATGTAGGCCGGGGGTGTGAAGGCCGCCCCAGAGAAACACCCCCCCCCACCCTACCCCTCTTAACCCCCCCTTCCCTCTACCCTACCCCACTTCACCCTCAGGAAACACCCTCTTCCCCCCTACCCTACTTCACCTCACCTCCCTTACTCCCACCCCACATCACTCCTTACTCCCCTTATCCCTCCCTCCCCATACAAGGATTCCCTGAGAAGGTTTCCCAGGATAATAAAACCTCAGCAGTTGGGCCATCAGTACCAAGGAAGCCTTTAAAACTCGTACCCTTGACAGACCCGCTCCACCGCTCTCTGTCAGTGTCTCCCTCTGTCTGTCTGTCTGTCTGTCTGTCTGTCTGTCTTTTTCTTATAATAACATAAGAATGGAGGAAACTGCAGCGGGCCTATTGGTCCATACTGGGCAGTCCCATTTACACCCAAACCCTATCTGTATTGCTCATATATCCATCCAACCTATGTTTGAAGCTATCCAGCGTATTGAGTTAATGATGATGTTTGGTAACTTGTTCCATTCATCCACTACTCCGTTTCCAAACCAGTGTTTACCTATTTCGCGCCTAAATCTAAATTTGTCTAATTTAAAATATTTTTACGAGTTCGGTCCTGGTTGGAGATAGTTTGAGTACCTTTGTAATGACACCTTTATTTAGCCCTGACTTCCATTTATACACCTCTATCATATCGCCCCTCACTCTATGTCTCTCGAGGGAGTGCAAATTAAGATGCTTTAACCTGTCTCTGTACTCAAGGTTCCTAATGCCCGGGATTAGTCTTGTCATTCTCCTCTGAATTCTTTCCAAGGATTCTATAACCATTCAGTAGTACGGTGACCAGAACTGAACTGCGTAATCCAGGTGTGGTCTCACAAGCGCTAGATATAGTTTTAGGATGACCTCGCTAGTCTTGTAACTAACACTCTTTTGTATGAACCCAAGTACTTTATTAGCCTTGTTACGAGCAAAAACACATTGTTTACTTGGTTTAAGATTCCTACTTATCATTACTCTTAAATCTCTCTCACAGTCGGATTTCTCTGTAACATCGTTGTTCATCTGGTTTCTCTGTTTACATCTGCTAGACTCAGTACTCTACACTTGTCCACATTGAATCTCATCTGCCAATGATCACAGTTGTTAATTTCCTTCACCCATCCCAGTCTTTATCCCCCCCTCCCTCCTACCCTTCAGTCTTACCTATTAATATCTCACCTATTACCCTTCGTCCCTAATTACCTTACCTGACTAAATAACCTCATTTTCCTTATTCTAGAAATTTTGTCCGTTTTCATTCTCTTAATTCCAGTTGGTTTTAGTATTTATTTATTTACATTTCTCTCAGTGTAACTAAGTCTTTATCAAGCATTTTCCTGCAGTACCACTTGTCAAAGACTCTCTCTCTCTCTCTCTCTCTCTCTCTCTCTCTCTCTCTCTCTGTTTAGGGACTGTATTTTTATTATGCTCGTATGCTTATTAATAGTAAATGACATTGTTTTCCCCGAATTAAATTTCCGAATAAACTGAGTGAACTTTGGGTAATGTTTCTGAATAAATTGATTGACTCTGACACACACACACACACACACACACACACACACACACACACACACACACACACACACACAGCATATTGTAATACTTCTAAAGAAAAAAAATTATTGACTCTGAATTTGATAAAGATTTGTATTTTTGCTTCATGATAAACAATACAGCCGTAAATGATCGCTATTAATTGGTGTATGGAATATTGTCTTTTACACTCCCGTCAATACCTGTATGTTACCTGTTACGAGACACCGTTACCTGTATGTCACTCACCTGTTACCTGTATGTCACTCACCTGTTACGAGTCACCGTGGTGGGTAGGACTCGGTGACAGACACAGATATTGTTACGTAGGCAGTTTGCTTTCCCTCACCAGCCATTAGGTTAATAGACCAATTTTGGCTTCTTTATTCCTTCCCTAACGAGGCACCAGCTGTGACGTAATTGTGGTGAGAACTGTGAAACTGTGTCGTTGTGTGTGGTGATGGTGGTGGTTGTGGTGTAGGATGGTGGTTGTGTGGTGATGGTTGTGTGTGGTGATGGTGGTGATGTGTGGTGATGGTGGTGATGGTGATGGTGGTGGTTGTGGTGTAGGATGGTGGTTGTGTGGTGATGGTTGTGTGTGGTGATGGTGGTGATTGTGGTGATGGTTGTGTGTTGTGATGGTGGTTAGGTTAGGTTAGGGTCGTTAATTTTAAAGGTGAAGTAAGCTGGGGGTGCCTAATCTTCACGTGATCCCAGTATTCCCCCCCCCCCCACGCAGCCAGGTATTAGTATGTGCAATTACAGGTATCGTATTACATTTTATAACACCACATTACCGTACTGCATAACAAATACAATTACGTTGTGTTTATTTAGCGTTTTCATTACACGTCGGATTTCACTCTTCATTTGTTTTTTCGACACTTCCTGTTCTTGTGTGACGTAGATAATATTACGTATTTTTCTTGAGGCGTATTACAGTAAATCAGCCTCAGGTAAGATGCTTGTGGAGGGGGATACAGGAGGGTGTTTTGTTCACCTGCTGATTAGACACCCTAGCTTATTTCACCTGATGATGGAACACTAACGTTACCTGGGAGGGGGGGGGTAAGATAATGTCCTTAGTGCACACACACACACACACACACACACACACACACACACACACACACACTGACCCACATACTCGCTCTACACGCTAATTGTCACTCAGAGCCTTACACTTTTCTTCATGTCAAACTCTCTGTTACATTTTATTGTATTATTATTAAGGTAAATTGTAGTTATTAGTAGCGTGGCCCTCAAGGTGGCTCGCGAGTGTTGGCTGGAGGATAGAGGGTGAGCTTTCTCCATGTGTGGGGGGGAGACGCGTGCGTGTGTTTGTGCATATTTACATGCGTGCGCATGTGTGTTTGCCAGCGTATATGTATAATTGGATGTATCTATCTATCTGTGTGTGTGTGTGTGTGTGTGTGTGTGTGTGTGTGTGTGTGTAGTCACCCAGTAGGCCTAGATAGGTTGTAAATATGGCCACAAGTGTTATACTTGAGGTTGAAGGAGTGTTGTAGAGGTTGAGGTAGGTTGTGATCCTCCTCAGGTAGACACAACATATGTCAGAGTTAGTAAAGAGTGGAGGGCCGGGGTCACCAACCCTCAGACAGGTGTACGGTGGTAGAAGGTCGTGGTTTAGTATCAAGTTGATCTCACCCCAACATACCCTGCACCGGGGACAGTGTGAAGGCCTGTTGTAGAACTGCAACTGTTGTATTGTTGTGGGCGGTCTTGAGATGCTGTGTTGGCGGTCACCACAAGTGTTGGAGCTCACTAAGGATACTACTGGAGATCATTAAGGGCAGTAATGAAGACGAGGAGGGGCAGTGGAGGAGGCCAACCTGTACCTTGACCTCCAGTGCAGCAGAAGCGGGCAGTTGCCCCCGACGTGTGGAGGAGAAGGAGGCAGCAGCGGCGCCACCGTCGAGGCTGACAATAGCGGGCGGTGGAGTACACAGGGGTGCGTGCTGGTGCTGCGTTTGTTCAGGCAAGTCAACGTCAGTTTCCAGTGGGCGTAGGTGGCTCGCTGTACCAACCACCAGCACGAACAACACACACCAGTCTAGTACATGTCTGGCCTCTGCTTCTCAAGGGGTCATACCTTAAATTTTCCCCCTAACTGGAGATGTGGGAAGGCCTATGAGTACCTAATTAAACCTACGACACAAAATTCATATTCTAAGAATCTCGAAAGATAGATTCCCCCACTAATTGGATATCTGAGAGTAAATCTACACGACTCGCTTAAGCTACGACACAAAAATGGATTCTGATTGGTTCACACATAAATTTTCCCCACAAAGATGGAGTCTCATTGGTGGGTGGAGGTTGTTTGTAACTACAGGTGTGAGGGGACATCTAACTGGCTCACCTGTGCTGAACCAATAAGTTAAGGGCAAGTCAGGGTCTAAGATACACTCAGACTGCCGTTAGTAGATCTGTCCTCTCGTCCACAGTTAAGAGAAACCGTATATAAAGGAATATTGGAGAGAGAGAGAGAGAGAGAGAGAGAGAGAGAGAGAGAGAATACGACAATAAAGACGAGACATGACATGAAACAAGATAAAAGAAAATGGATGAGGGAGAGAGAATGTGTGTGTGTGTGTGTGTGTGTGTGTGTGTGTGTGTGTGTGTGTGTGTGTGTGTGTGTGTGTATACAAAGCAGGTACACAGCAGCGTCGAGGAGGCAATACGACCAAGTACGACCTGCCTACCGAGGTGGAACCGGAGGAACGACCTTACCCTCCTCACCTTAATACCTATTCCCATTTTCTGCGTCACGCATACGGTCAACCTGCGTCACGCACTGTATTATGGCTGAACTAACACAAAATATTATTAAAGATGGCAACATTCTTAAGGGGTTATAACGTATCTTTGGGCGGCTTATCTCGTATACATTCCAACATGATTGACTTAAGAGTTAAATGGACAAAAAAACTACGAGTGTGTGTGTGTGTGTGTGTGTGTGTGTGTGTGTGTGTGTGTGTGTGTGTGTGTGTGTGTGTGTGTGTGTGTGTGTGTGTGTGTGTGTGTGTGATTAAGGCTGAAGGTAGATGGGTAGAGATAGATGGAGGGAATTGAGTGAGTTATGCTGGAAGGTGAGGAGGGGGGTGTGAGGAGGGGAGGGGTGGAGGTGTAGTAAGAGTTGGAGGACAGACAGAGTGAAGTGTCGGGGAGGAGGAGAAGAGGAGGGCCTGAACACCGTGGAGTGTACGTGTGTGTGTGTGTGTGTGTGTGTGTGTGTGTGTGTGTGTGTGTGTGTGTGTGTGTGTGTGAATCTTCTTGGATGATACCTGGCAGCCTGCTATCCTTTGTTGTGCTGTGAATATGTGATGTTTACAGCATGAGAGAGAGAGAGAGAGAGAGAGAGAGAGAGAGAGAGAGAGAGAGATTTATGGACTTAAACTATATAAAAAAAAACCTAGCTCCTGATGCCATTCGTACCCCCAAACACCACACACCAAAAAAAAAAAAATACCTCCTCCTCCATCAGGAAGAACCAACTGACCCCTACACTGTTATATCAAGCAGGAGTGTGTGTGTGGAGGAGGAGGTGAGGGCATTAAGGACTCTTGTATTACACTCAGGCTCTCCTCAGGGCTAACAGTATTGGACACAGCGTTCCCATGCACATTACCTCACCCTATGACCCTGGAGGGCGACCCCAAGCTTGTCCTGTGTGTGTTAAGCGGGCCCGTGTGTGTGTGTGTGTGTGTTAAGCGGGCCCGTGTGTGTGTGTGTGTTAAGCGGGCCCGTGTGTGTCTGTGTGTGTATTTGGATGATTATTGGTAACTGTGATTGGATGATTGTGGTTTAAGAGAGTGATTGTAAGCTGTGATTGGTTGGTCTTAACCTTTGGGTGAGTGACAGAATTGTGTGTCATTGTTGTTGTTGTTGTCAAGAGGTAACACGTGTGTACCTCATGACCCTGGGGCAGGAGGCATTGTTACCATGATACAAAGGGGGTGTTACCGTGATATGTAGGGGGTGTTACCGTGATATGTAGGGGGTGTTACCGTGATATGTAGGGGGTGTTACCGTGATTATGTGGGGTGTTACCCGTGATATGTGTGTTACCGTGATATGTGGGGGTGTTACCGTGATATGTGGGGGTGTTACCGTGATATGTGGGGGGTGTGATATGTGGGGGGTGTTACCGTGATATGTGGGGGTGTTACCGTGATATGTTACCGTGATATGTGGGGGTGTTACCGTGATATGTGGGGGTGTTACCGTGATATGTGGGGTGTTACGTGATATGTGGGGGTGTTGTGATATGTGGGGTGTTACCGTGATATGTTACGTGATATGTGGGGGTGTTACCGTGATATGTGGGGGATGTGATATGTGGGGTGTTACCGTGATATGTGGGGTGTTACCGTGATATGTGGGGGTGTTACCGTGATATGTGAAGTGTTACCGTGATATGTGGGGGTGTTACCGTGATATGTGTGTTACCGTGATATGTGGGGTGTTACCGTGATATGTGGGGTGTTACCGATATGTGGGGTGTTACCGTGATATGTTAGATAGTGTTACCGTGATATGTGGGGGTGTTACCGTGATATGTGGGGGTGTTACCGTGATATTGTGTTACCGTGATATGTGGGGGTGTTACCGTGATATGTGGGGGGTGTTACCGTGATATGTGGGGGGTGTTACCGTGATATGTGGGGTGTTGATATGTGGGGGTGGCGTGATATGTGGGGTGTTACTGTGATATGTGGGGTGTTGTGATATGTGGGGGGTGTTACCGTGATATGTGGGGGTGTTACCGTGATATGTGGGGGTGTTACTGTGATGTGTGATATGTGGGGGTGTTACCGTGATATGTAGAAGTGTTACCGTGATATGTGGGGGTGTTACCGTGATATGGGGGTGTTACCGTGATACTGTTACCGTGATATGTGGGGGTGTTACTGTGATATGTGGGGGTGTTACCGTGATATGTGGGGGGTGGTGTGGGGGTGTTACCGTGATATGTGGGGTGTTACCGTGATATGTGGGAGTGTTACCGTGATATGTGATATGTGGGGGTGTTACCGTGATATGTGGGGGTGTTACCGTGATATGTGGGGGTGTTACCGTGATATGTGGGGGTGTTACCGTGATATGTGGGGGTGTTACCGTGATATGTTTACCGACCGTGATATGGTGTTACCGTGATATGTAGGGTGTTACCGTGATATGTAGGGGTGTTATCGTGATATGTGGGGGTGTTAGATATGTGGGGTGTTACCGTGATATGTAGGGGGTGTTATCGTGATATGTGGGGGGTGTTACCGTGATATGTGGGGGGTGTTACCGTGATATGTGGGGGGTGTTACCGTGATATGTAGGGGGGTGTTACCGTGATATGTTTCGAGGCTTCTCTCCCTCACGACTCCATATTGTTTCATTTACAGTACTGACAGAACTGGACGGCCTCTCTCGCGACGCTGCAGTGGCCAAGTACGGCTCGGTAGGTCATGCAGTGAGGGTGCGGGAGGGCGCTGCGGCTGCACTCCACTACCTGCGGGAGACCAAGCCGCAGTCCCTCAAGTGTGTCACCTCCCAGGGTTCCGTGCTCTCCTCCACCACCTTCACTGCTGAAATGGACATGCCTGTGAGTATAAGGATCTTCTTCTATAGCTTCCTACCACTCTACTGTGACGACCTCTTACCACATCCTACTACCTCTACTACTTCCTTTGATCTCCTGCTACGACTTTCTTGTGACCTTATACGACTTTATGTGACCTGATACAATTTTGTGACCTATGACCTCCCGCATCTTACATATGGTAATTTATTAAATGGGCCCCAGTTCTTATCACTCCCGGTCCTGGTGGTCTAAAAGTATACTAATGACCCCAGTACAGTATATTAAGGACCCCCGTACAGTATATTAAGGACCCCAGTATACTAATGGACCCCGGTTCAATAGTCCCTAATTTAACCTTAAACAGTATAGCCATTACGTGACCCATTAATTTTTCTTTTATTAGGTTAACTTGAATACAATTAGGACTCATATGACCAACAACTGTAATAATTTTGTTCTCTGTTCTTTAATCCTTAACTGATATAACATTCGTAAAGTACAAAATGGGTGTTTATTCTTTGATTAATTTATCTATTGACACGTATTTATTTCTTTGTTGACAAATATCTGAATACTGACACATGTTCCGTCTACAGTCTTTGATATTTGTAACATCCCCCCCACCCCCTCCCTCTTAACTGGTGATAACAGTACGTTGTTTACTTAGGCTAGAGTCTCGGCATAAGTACGACTCCATTTTGTTTATTTTGTTGTTGTGTTATTGACCCTTTTAAGATAGGATTTTTATATAATTTTAAAGTCTGTCAAGGGTTAGGTCAGGTCACCTTACATTGGGTGCGTCAGACCAGGTGATGGTGGCACATATTGTGACAGTGTACAGTAAGTTGTGACCCTCGTCTGCGCGGTGGTATACATACAGTACAAAAGATAACTGAGAATGTAAACCACTTTGGTGTACATGGGAGTTTACAACACAATGCAGAATTTACAGAGTATACAGCCACTTGGTCCTGTTGTGGATGTGCTGGTGTTGGTAAGTAAAACAGCCACTACCTCTAGGCCAGGACCTCCCCCATCAGGCGGCCTTGTCAAGTGGTCCAGCTAACACTCCAGCATCTCGTGCTTACTGTGGTGCTTTCATTGTGGACGCTGAGTCATCATAACACTGCCACAAGTCTCCGATTAATTCTCTCGTCCCTGGAGATATAAGAATGTGTTTAGCTTACTGCTTAGCACAGATAAAAAATTACTTCCATAATGGCCAAGAGACTTGATAAGATGAAGATTACATTAATAAGTTCTGTTAATCATGGTTAGGGGGTGCGGCGGCCGAGTGGACACAACACTCATTTGCTGTCCTAAGGGTCATTGGCCTGCACCCTGCAACCCCACTTCACCCAACTGTGAATGTGTACCTACCTTTACAGTTGGGGAAGTAAAGGCAGTCGAGTACAGTGCCGCCCACACTGCCTTCCTGTGTACTGAAGGCTTTGTATTCAATTTGATGTATCCAGACTTAAACGGTCCGTCACACCACTGGAGGCTTTTTGGAGCTAAACCATCTTTGATGTTAGAATTGGATATAAAGTGTAGAACAGAAAAACTCGTAAAAACAACATCCACAGCCATCAGTGTACCAGAAGTGTTGGGTTCGGTTTTAGAGTCCGTAATAATGGTATTGTTTGTGATATACGAGTTTACTGAGGTAGTTAGGTGTTACTCGACTTGCCATACAGCAGCTATTATTATACAGTGCACCGCCGTGACAACTGGAAGGGGGGCGACCACAGAAACGCTTCATGATACCACAACAGTCTGTAGTTTTGTTCTTCCATTATATAAAGGTAGCGAGGTGAGGCGGTACGTGAGGTGGTTCTCACAGCCAACACCACGACATCACTATCATTTACAGTGTTCAGGAGGGACTACAGGAGAGTAAGTTGATTATCATGACGGAATATCTGGTGTAAGACTCATCATGGTAATAGGTCTTACGGTCCTTGGGTGGTAATATGTTTCTCTTGTGGTATAAAAGAACTGAGTTTGAACTAAAGCTCTGGACACAGACTTAGTTCTGTTTCTCCATTGTGGTGCAAATGGCATTGAGCTTCAGGCGGACCACCAGAACAATGGATGGAAATACAGTAATTAAGTCTCGTTAAATGATGAATGTACCTGTACAGTATTTTATGTTCAGAATATCTGCTATTTAAGATGTAAAGAATGACTCCTACTGTACACTCTGTTTTTTTATATTAGTTGAACATAACTGCACTTCAGCAACAAAGGCCTTTAAGTGGGTATTCTTTATTAATAAATGCGTTAGTAATCGACACTTAAAGATTTTGAAATAATCATATCTTTTTTGTGTATGAGTAATAAAAAAAATGCTTGTTCTAACAATATTTTGCTTGCCGACGTCCTGACAAAAGTACAAAGTTGTTATGATGCAGCACACCAGCCAGGGTTCAACATTATCGCCCCCCCCCCCCTCTCTTCCGTAATGCTAACTGGGATGTCAACGCTACCTGGCAGGAAGGTCACAGGTGGTCAACACTAGCTAGCAGAGAGGTCACAGGTTGTCAACACTAGCTGGCAGGAAGGTCACAAGTGGTCAACACTAGTTAGCAGAGAGGTCACAGCAGGTCAACACTAGCTGGCAGGGAGGTCATGGGAGGACACAGGTGGGCGTTGGCTAACAGACCCCTTCATGTTGTAAGATACTGTAGGATCTTGCAAGACACGTAGAAGGAGCAGTCATGCGGCAAGGATTATGAGCTGGAGGAGAAGGAGAAGAAGAGGAGGAAAGAAATAGGTGTAGAAGAGGGGAAGGGGGAAGTTAAAGAAGTAGAAGGAGGAAGGGGGGGAAGGAAAAGGATGTTAAAGGAGGTGGAGTAGAAGGGAAGCATTACTGGTTAAGAAGAGAAAAAAGAAGAAGAGAGAGTTGTAGGCCAAGACCATGACTCTAGTTAATACAGCCTACGTCAGATGAACATATACCTGCTGGTTGCTCACACTGGCGCTCATTTTATAATAGGAACAGTCATATGTAAGAAGCTGTTTCACGTTAGTTGTACTTACCTGGCCATAACTTAACCAAATATAACCTAAGCTAAACTAACAAAATCTAACCTAACCTAAATTAAACTAGCTGAATCTAATTTCACTTAAACTAACAAAGTCTAATTTAATTTAACCTTAATTTAAGCTAACATAACAAGCTAACCTAACCTAACATGACCTGGCTGTGCTGTTTCTGGTGTAAGACTTGGTTAAGGAAGTGAGAATGCATTCACGGGGTCGTCGCCTCTGACCACACTATGTTTACCTTACACCGGGTTGCCTGCCTCTTCCTCTGGATCATTACCCAGATGTGGAATTCTCACCTGGCCACGCCCACCACCTAGCCACGCCCACCACTTAGCCACACCTACTGCTTACTGTGCTCCTGGCAAGAAAAATGTGAAATTACATAAATGATCATTAGCAAGACAAATGACCCATGTTATTTTTTTCTTCACCCCCTCTCCTCCTCCCTGGGTCCATAATGAGCGTGAGAAGGAGGATCTGTAGTCACATTGGCTAGATTCCCGGGGCACCCAACTGTAAATGGGTACCTAACTTTACAATTGAGGGAAGGGGAGGTGGTCGAGTTCAGTGTCGGCCTCGCTGCCTCCTTGTGTACAGTGTGATTTATAAGACTGATGAGCTAAAGTCAAAGTATTTTTTTTTTAACTGGTTGACTGAGTTCACTGTTATTTGAATATATATTTTTAAAAAGATTTCAACGTTTCTTAAATCAAGGACCATAATCTAAAGATGTTATCATCCTGAGGTGCTGAAATTATGTTTCTATTACGCTCACACTTGAGGTTATCGCATCTACACCCCCCTCGATGAAGCGTGTCCAAATCAGGTCTGGTAAATGATGTTATCTCACAACCTACCAAGCCAGAAAAGTTAACTCGCTGCGTAAAATTAGCATTGTTGTGATACCTGAACCGTAAGTGGGCGTGTGTTGTCCTGTCATATGGCTCATGCAGAGACCCTGAACCTGTTCTTCAGTTATCTCAGGTCCTTAAAACATTTCCTATAATGCAGTCTGACTTATCATAACCATCCCCCCAAAAACCAAATTTCACCCTTAATCCTTTACTAAATCCTACAACCTATATTTTCCACCTTTCTTAATCCTATCTCTTCCTTACATTACATAAGACATCCTGAAGTACAGTTTATCTAATGTCTTTTGTTTCTTCTGTTGATTTATAGTTTATGATGGTCCTTCTCTCACTCAGTCTTCCTTGGATACTTCTCAGTGTTACTTTAGTTCCCTCTCAGTGTACAGTAGATGACCCAACTGTACCTACCTGACCTTGTTCTCTTTGTCGACCTGACTTTGCTGTTATTCTACCCGACTATATTATGTTTGTCTACCTGACTTTACTGTTGTTTTACCTGACCTTACTCCGTTATTCTTTCTGACCTTCCTGTGAGAAAATGGCAAGCGTGTTAGAGTGAAAAGGGAGTCGACATCTGCAGCTCCCAAATTACAATCTTTATCCCCCCCCCCCAAAAAATAAAAAATTTAACCAAACCTTCAAACAAGCTCGAGAGTTTCAAGTCGGGTGAACACGACAGCGGGGATTAAACTCGCTGGCGTGAAGACGATTCAACAACACTTTACCACCACATTCTGAGGAACATGTAACTGTATGTTATAATGTATTTCTGGAAACTCATTCATGCTCACCGCTCCAGAACTATGCTAAGTGAGATGGGTGTGTTGAGCCAGAGGGAGAATATCAATACACATTGATACTGAAGACTGTGTGCAGGTGGGTGACTGTGTGGTGTGTTTGCATGTAAGTTAGGTGAGGAACACATGAGAGGGGGCTGTATTAGAATACCTACCCATGGAGTCAGTGTTGTAACATGTGGGATGATGGAATACCTACCCATGGAGTCAGTGTTGTAACAGATGTGGGGTGATGGAATACCTACCCATGGAGTCAGTGTTGTAACATGTGGGATGATGGAATACCTACCCATGGAGTCAGTGTTGTAACATGTGGGGTGATGGAATACCTACCCATGGAGTCAGTGTTGTAACAGATGTGGTAACAGAATGAACTGCCAACAACCTCTTCCTGTTGTTTTATTATGAGTCAGTATTAGTTTTCTGAATCATAGAGACATATTCACCTTTATTGCTCAAGGGTCCTATGAATAATATAGTTGTTTAGTACTTAATCTGTATTGTCCTTCTGGCAGGATGCAACCAATGATGACAAGATCCTGTCATGCTGTGTCCACTTCTGCAGCGACACTACCCAGCGTCGACCCATCAAAGGTGATCTACTATGAGTGAACCAAAGTCAGTTAAACCTTTAGAAATTAATATGCATAATGACAATCAAGAACTGCTTTAGCCACCCCATAACAAAGGTATGGTGATAATTTAAGATCTCCCTTACCCAGCTGGTGTCCGGCGGCTATACCGGGAGGTGGTCCTCTTGACGGAAGACCGCAATTTGAGGGTGAAGGCTCATGCTCGTGATGTACCGGTGCGAGATCTTCTGGACTTCGCGCACTGGGCGGGAGTGAGGTGAGGTGTGGGTGGTGTAGCCAGGTGCCACCCAGTCACCACGGTCTCTGCCAAACAGTACTGCTCTGCTGCACACCTTGGTGAGTACACTACAAACATGACATCATGTACATACTGTACAGTGATCCCTCGGTTATCGAGCACAATCCGTTCTAGAAGGTTGCTCGTTAACCGAAACCATTGCTTCAATGGGTTTTTGGGTAATTGGTTCCAGCTCACCGAAAATTGCCTAAATTCAACAAAAAAGGTAGTAAAGTACACTTACTTTGAGGTGTGTATGTAGAAGGCTCCTGGATGATGATGATGATGATGATGATGGGAATTAGAATGGGGGTGGAGGAGAAGGGAGAAGAGATGGCATTGGGGTGGAAGAGAAGTCACCCCATGGTGCCATTTCACCCATAAATTTTAGTTCTCTTGGTGTAATTCAAGATTATTTTCTTTAAATCAACACTGCACTGCATTATATATTGTCAATATGTAAAATAAATTTCAAAATGACCAATAATTTGCTTGTAAACACAGAAAAAAAGCATTTAGTTGAAGAGAGTCTCAAGCAAGATGTTACCTCCACTGAAAAGACACAAAGACTGACACCTGTATGCTGTGTTGGCATGCCACAAACTAGTGACCTTACCTTCAATTATGTTCAATAATTGTTAAAATGACTAAAAAATTTAATATTAAACTTTTAAAATTATTGAATTGTATAAACTTCTTGATATTTACTAAAAGGGTAAGGAATTTAAGCCCCAGAACCGATTACTGTATTGGCAGACTAATACTACAGCTGGTGGACCACCAAATGCAAGCTAAAACATGTGGAGGTCGGCTCGTAAGAAACTCGTTAATCGAGGGATTGCTCGTTAACCGAAGTTAAGAATCTTATGGAAGGTAACTCGTTAACCGAAATCTCGTTAACCGAGGCGCTCGTTAACCGAGGGACCACTGTACTTGGTATGGGTTACAAATGTTTATTGAAATTGAATTCCATTTTGAAGTTTTGAAACTGAACTATCTGCACATCTATTTACTGATATTGATATTGTGGTTAGATAGTTGTCTTAATACAACCATCCTGGATGCTGGTATAACTTAAACTAATGGGTTGTGTTGTCAGACCATAAAAGATACAATACTGATAGAACCTTAATCCCAAGATTCAGACTCATGAATCTGAAGCATTTAAGGACAGAATTTAGCACTGCTGTCTACTGCTTCGGGTTCACAAGTTTGAATCTCTGGGTTCGTGGACCAGCAGAAGAGGCGACTGTATAATACGAGCCATCCTATTTGAGGAAATATCTGGATTCAAGGTTTTCAGATGTGGGTTTTTTGTGTAAATTAAAGATTTTAACATTCACCTCATGGCCAGCTGTTGTGGTGACTGGAGAGAGGAAAGGGTAATGGCAGGGGTAGAGTTGGACCCACAAGGCTATACTGGCATCACTGGCTTAGTAGGGTGTGTCATAGGAGGGAAGATCAGCTAAAACTAATGGCCCATCACTTTTTTGGTAGATTTTAGTGTATATAAACAGAAAATAATTTCAGTTTCAATATTTTGCAACCTTTTGCTAGGTAAATTTTAGCGTGAAATTTATCGAAAATCTAACGTACAGCTGCATTAGTGCATTACAATTAAATAGTGAACATTGCTTTCTGACTTCATTCTTTAACAACCCAACTAACAATATTTTTTTCTGTTTCAGATTCTGATGCATTTATAAGTTGATAATATTTGCGATGGCTGCTTGTGTCAGGACGAGGAACCAAAAATCCAGCCATCTCAGTCACTATCTTGGGTCTGGGAGAGAGCTCCTGAAGTCGGAGTTGCCTACATTGAGAGATGCTTTGAGATACGGTGTTTTAATCAGGCAAATCAGTGAAAAGAACCAAAGAACTTACACAAACAAAGACATTGCCAGTGATATGACCAAAGCTGTCTTGGCACAGTACACTCTGGCTAACGCTCAGCTCAAGCCTCCAGTCATAACAAGTCAGAAGAAGATTAGTGAGAGACTGCTAGCCAGTTGGGAAAAGGCAAGAGATATCTCTCTTGGGAGAGGAAAATTTGCAGTTAAGGACAGCTTTGCCAAGCAACTGGACCAGTTATTTGACATAATTACTTGCAAGTGCCCAATTGTTCTCTGTCCTGAGTTTGGATGCGATCGTGACTGTAAATCCGAGGCCCACATCTCCTGTATTTGCAAGCGTGAACTGAAGATTCCTGTGATCGAACTGGCATTTGTCAAAGCACAGAGAGAGAAGACTGGCAGTATAGGGGCTCTCATGATTTCTAGCCAAGATATTCCGGAGTCCAAGAGACAGGAGGCTGCCACAGAGAGACAGAAGAGGAGAAGAGTTGCCGAGGAAAAGAGACTTGAGAAGGCCCAGGGTGAGGTAAAAAAGGCCGATGATTGGAGTCAAGCTGATTCAGAGTTTAATGACTTCCCCATGGCTGATCCGAGTGCTGACCAGGAGAATGGTGACTTTGTCCCTAACCCAGAAAATAATGATCCCAAACCTTCCAGGCATAAGATTCGAAATAGGAAAGATATCGAGCATAGCTCTGGCCAGCATGCGACACCACACTGGTCTCAGAGAAACTGCAGAGATAGCAACAGCTGCCTGGATTGACGGTGGTTTGATAACACCTGATGATGTTCACCTGGTGATAGATCATAACAAAGTAAGGAGAGCTCAGGAGAAACTTGTCAGTAACCTAGAAGAGGAGTTTGATAAGGGGATAAGAGAAAATGGAATCAATTGTTTGTTCTTTGATGGGAGAAGGGATGACACTAAAGTGTTCATGAAAGTTGGAGATTCTGACAAGTTGTTCCCTGCCATGGTGAAGGAGGAACACTACTCCTGCTGCAGTGAACCAGGAGGGAAGTATTTGTGGCATTTCACTCCAGAGAAAGATGACATCAGGAAACCAGCTGAGATAGTGGCAGATAACATTGTGAACTGGCTCAGAGAGAGGAACGTAGACCAGACCCTGCAGGCCATTGGAGGGACAGCACCAACACGAACACAGGGTGGCAAGGGGGGTCATACAGTGGATAGAGCGGAAGATTGGGAGGAAGCTGGTCTGGATTGTTTGTGACCTCCACACCAACGAGTTGCCACTCAGACATCTGATCCAGGAGCTGGATGGCAAGACTCTTTCAAACAACAGATGGTCTGGTCCTCTTGGCAAGATGCTGGACTCTGCCACTGAGTTAGAAATAAATCCGAGCTTTGAAAAATCACAGTTGGCCCTCCACTCGTTGAGCTTGCACATACTGTCATTGACGACCTGAGTACTGACCAGTACTATGGTTACATGATTTGCAGTGCCATCAAAACTGGGGTCATGCCTGATAGACTTGCTTACCTGCAGATAGGTCCAGTCTCACATTCTAGGTGGCTCACAACGGCTCTCAGGTTCTGCAGAATTTGGGTGCTCATCATAAACTGAAAGGGAACCAGCTTCACAACCTGAGACTTATTGTCCAATTCATCGTGAGTGTCTACTTGCCAAATTGGTTCAACACCAAGGTCATCGTTCTCCGAAGGTCCGAGGCATGTTCTCTTCCAGCTTGAGCTCCTGAGGAGTCAGCCAAGGAAGGTTGTTCAGATTGTGGAGCAGACTGTGAGGAGATCTTCCTGGTATGCTCATCCCGAGGCAGTTCTGCAGACAATGCTCTGCAGTAAGGATGAGGAGGAGAGAAGAGTGGCAGTCAAAAGATCTTGGATATGAGACTTATGAGAGGATCTGGGCATGACGAATCCTTCAGGGTCAGGAAGACTCCTGAAGTCAATCTAGGTGCCAAGACCCTCACTGATCTCATAGATCTGGATAACATCCAGGCTGGCAGTGAGCCCCTCTTACCTGCAGCCTCACCAATTCAAGTCAGAGCTTTCCTGGACAACCCCATGCATGTCCCTGCCTGGCCCTCGCACACCCAGAGTATAGAGCGTTGTGTACAGCAAGTGAGCGAGGCCAGCAGTCACGTGTACAGCCAGGAGAGGAGGGAAGGCTACATCCGAGCTCAGGTGGTCAGCAGGGAGGTGATGAGTAGAAACAGAAGCAAGAAAGACATGTTCTCTATGGTGTGCAGCAACACCGGGTCGTAGTAGTAAAACCGTTTTTTGTATTTAATGATTTTGTTTTCTAAAGGAATATTAAATTTAATAAATGTGTCAAGATCATTCGTTTCACTATTCTGGATCATTTTCATCCTAATAAATTAACCTGATACATTTATTTTACTTTAAATAAGCTATTTAGTGGTGTTGCAAAAAAGGTGGGAATACTGAATTTTCATAAGATTTGCTAAAAATTTACCTAGCAAAAAATGAAACTTTTCAAATCTGAAGATATCACATGATTCTGCACATAGAACTACATCATTAATACCATGGGCCGATTTCAAACTCAAAAACAAATTGCCTCCCGTATGACACACACCCTACTGGCTTAGCATAGTGACTAGAAGAAATACCTCCATAGTGATATCAAAGTAAGGTCCCCCAGCTATCAAAATAAGGTCTCAGCAATCAAAAATAAGGTCTCAGCTATCAAAATAAGGTCCTGTGCCAACAAAATAAGGTCTCAGCTATCAAAAATAAGGTCTCGGGCTATCAAAGTAAGGTCTCAGCTATCAAAATAAGGTCTCAGCAATCAAAATAAGGTCTCAGCTATCAAAATAAGGTCTCAGCTATCAAAATAAGGTCTCAGCTATCAAAATAAGGTCTCGGCTATCAAAATAACGTCTCAGCTATCAAAATAAGGTTTCAGCTATCAAAATAAGGTCTCAGCTATCAAAATAAGGTCTTGGCTATCAAAATAAGGTCTCAGCTATCAAAATAAGGTCTCAGCCATCAAAATAAAGTCTCACCTGTCAAAATAGGGTCTCAGCTATCAAAAGAAGGTCTCAGCCATTCAAAATAAGGTCTCAGCTGTCAAAATAAGGTTTCAGCTATCAAAAGAAGGTCTCAACCATCAAAATAAGGTCTCAGCTATCAAAATAAGGTCTCAGCTATCAAAAGAAGGTCTCAGCCATCAAAATAAGGTCTCAGCTATCAAAATAAGGTCTCAGCTATCAAAATAAGGTCTCAGCTATCAAAATAAGGTCTCAGCTATCAAAATTTGGTCTCATATATGAAAATAAGGTCTCTAGTGAGGTGTTATCTTACTGATGTTGCAGGTGTGGGCAGAGTGAGTTGCATAGTTGTCGGGTGATGTCGTGAAGGAGCAACGCGGCATCAACCAATCAGCAGTCAGTCCCGGACATTTACGTCCCTGTAACTGCCTCTCACTTTAACCTATTTAACAAAACCAAAGTGGTTATCATTTCATTCACATATTACAGGTATGGTGATTAGAGGGTTTTTTTAGTACATCTGAAAAATGTTTTATTTGGGTTGATATTTTCTCAAAGCTTAATTAATTTTTTTTTTTTATTGTGAACTTATGTTGATGTAGATTAAGATGAGGAAGTTCAGCAATTCATCTGTAGCTGCACATGCTACATGGCTTCATTTTTAAGTTTTGGTTTTGGTTTTAATGTGAGAGTAAGTCACATAAGAATGTTGTTACTGATCTTTATGTGAGTTTCTGTGGCTACTGTTGACCTGCTTTACCAGTGGGGTGATGCACACAGACACACACTAACAGCAGGTGTGTGATAGTTGGTCCTCAGTCAGCCTCTGTCTTCTCAAACTAGATGCAGAAGTACAACTAATGATTCCAGAAAACTTCTTTATTGAGGATGAGTGGGTTATTTTATTACATCACATCCAATGTTTGGTGGGATAATTTAGTGTGTATGTGTGTATATTCATTCCAAAATTGTATAAGTGTCTGCATGTATATACAGTAAGTTGCTTTTCACCATTTTAAGATTGATTTCTTTGAAAATTTACATCAAGCAGCATGATTTTACAACCCTTTTCTATTACTACAGTTCAGTACAACACCTGTGAGCCTCTGAGTAGAAAGTTAAGTGGCTTATGTTTATGATTTTATTCTGTAATATGTTTCTGTGGACATTTTTTAGTTACAATAATGTTGTTTGAAAATTGGTTATAAAGTCAATCCTGTTAACCCTAAGAGAAGTGATTGAGTTAATTACAATAAGGAAGTACTGTACATAGTAGTAATTTACTTTTTCTAATTTTTTTATATAAAAATTCCAATAATTATCCCTTAATAATAAAATAATGATATTGATTTGAGTAACTTGTAACCTATTTTCTCCCAAGACTTGAGTAGATAATAAAAGATTTATTTTATCATTGTTATCATCAGTAGATTAAAAAATTTGTTTTTGCTTATATCACGGCTTAATGCATTTCTCAGACAGATATTATTCCTTGGTTCAGTAATTAGCAAGGAGCTGTTTTCAATTCTTAGTAGTTTATTGTGCATTCCCAGACACATGTTTCACTTTTGTGGGTGTTGGCCCAACACTACGGTATTTTACCCTGGATAAGTTATGTTTGGTCACGTAACCTCCTGTCCTGGCCGAGTCATATACGGTCTTGGAAAAAAGTCCCATCTCCATCTCATCCATAAACCCTGATACTTCTGAACCTGTCTCCGAGACGTCACCCATCGTTAGGCCTATAGGTGGTGCACTGTGTGATGTATTGGATTCACGAGTCTCTGGGTTCATGGATGAGACGGAGGACTGACAGGACTATTTTCCTGCGTGTATGAGCTTGTAATTTATATTTCTCTTGCTTTAGCTGTACAGTGTCTTGAGTTGCTGGAAGAGAAGCCTTGATGAAATGATCAAGAAATTCTGTGTTTTGTGTTTATGTTTTTGTAATGTATTATACTTGATATTCTTAATGTACAGGATGTCTGAAAAGTTCCTGCCTGAAGGGAGTACAATACAGTACTCGGTATATTTTTAGATGTACAGCACTGTTAGAAAAATTTATTGTTTCTATCTGTATGTGTAATATTCTGTATATAGTAATGACTTACATACACAAACATATAATTAATTTTTCTAACAAAGTTCTGCCAAAGATAGACTGAAAAATGTAATTGCTTGAGGAAGATATTTTTCAAACATTCTGGACATAATGATATCAGGAGTACAAAATTCCGCGGTGTACACAAAAACTTTTAGGACCTGATTAAGAGTAGGATTGGAAGGTTTGGTTCATTATCCCACACTGGGTATATTTTCCTTAAAGATGAAGTATTTTCTCAATAAATGTGACTATGGCAATTTGTACTTGATATTTATTTATCCGAGGATGTGTTGGAAAAAAATATTAGCCCGTAATGAATAGTAATTAGTGTGGTCGTTGTGGTACAGTGATACGAGCCTTCTGATGCGTCCACAATTAAAAGAAAGTTTTATTTCCCAACATATCCAGTAATTATATATTGATAGGCATAACTGTGTAAATACTGTATTTCTTATAATAAAAATTATCAAAAGTGTTTTCCTGCTCTTCCTAAACCGCTACACCAATATTCTCTCATCTTTTACAACACAGCCGTCAAGTGGTGTCTTACTGATGAAGTGTTTTCATTTGTATTTTTGTCAGTATAAACTTTTTAAGATGAAAAGAAAACATCATCCTTTGAGACTATCTTTTTCTTGGCTGTTCAGATGGTTGATTGTACACACACACACACACACACACACACACACACACACACACACACACACACACGTAGACCACAAGTTACGAAGTTTCATTTAAATTTTTTTTGAAGTTATGAAGCAAATTTTTTTCCCCGCTTTTTGGTTTACAAATAAAAAACCCAATTTTTTCCCCTCGGCATCAGAATACTGTATACTGAGATACTGACAAAACATCTCAGGGTTGGTCAAATTATAAAGATAATTAAACTAAAAAACAATGTACAGTATTAAGAGAGAGTAACTAAGTTAAAATTAAAATAGTGTCTTAGTTATGATGGCTCACAGGACCGCTACATGACGTAGTGGCAAGATGTTGACTCAAGATATTTTGTCTGTGGGAACGCTGATGTGTTTAGTGTCTCAGAGTTTGATCTAATGATGGGGAACTAAAGATAGTTGAAGCATTAATATTATTCCAAAGTAATATATAAATTATGCTAAAATATTCCCTTTTTTATTATTACTGGGCACCAGTTTGGTTACTTATTTAATGTTAATTTTTCCATCATGAATCAGTGGAGAGAATAAAATGTTCAGTGAATCAGGTTAGGTTTTTTCTTCAGATAAAACCTCATCAAAAATCAAATCAAGTGAAAATATTACATATCAAAATAAAACAGGATACATAGACTTATTGTTGATGCGTCACTTCCAAATTAAAATCATCTATCTTGGCTGGGGGTCGACTCACACTGCATCATAACCAGTGGTTCAGTTTCTTAGTAACTTCTTTGTCCTTTACAGTTGAAGTCTTGTTTATCCTAATGAAACATGAAAATTTTGTGGTTATTTTAGCCTCCAAAACATGTACAGTTGTCCACAGGTATAGTGTTCCACCCCTCAGTGACCTCTCCGAACATGTGGCCAACAAAATACTTTTTCGGTAAAATTTATACTCAAGATCTGCGCTGAGTAATATGATAGATGTAATATATGTAAAGAAGGTTCGACTATGATCCCGACGTTGCCACGTGTTCGTAAAGACCAATGGCATAGTGTACGTAGAGTAGAAAATAGAAACTACTCCTAATGATGAAAATGGATCACACAATGATTGGATGATAATAGTGACTTAAAACATAACATTCACAGAGCTTAATAAAAACAGTCAACATGATTCAGACAGTGAATGGATGATAGGACCAACTATAGCTAGAACCTAATACAGTAGGTATTGGTCTCCCAGAACACAGTGAATGCAACTGGTCACTGATATGGATGAGGTTCTTTAAGACAGTGCATAAGTGAGTAACTTTCTTCATGACTGTGTCTACCCACAGGAGACCCACCCAGGTAGTGTGTCAGGAAGAGCCTCGGCATAACTAAACACAAGGAACATATGAAGAAACACAACAACAGTACAGTACCATACAGGTAAGAGTTCTGTTATTTGCTGTACATGGCAGTTATGACAATTTCTTTAAGTGTCAGTATGAATAGTTTTATTTGGTGTTTTGTTCATATCCTAAGTCTATGTAAAATAGTATTTTGATTTTATTTAATGTACCTAAGAGTGGTAGTAACTCTCGACAGGAGCTGCCATGCACAGGCCAACCGGCCTATTGCAGACTCCTTATGTTCTTATGTTCTTATGTCAGTTAATTTTGTAATTATTATGTATTACTGTACAGTACTATGGTAATATAATTTTAATAGATGGTAGTTAGCATTTCATGCTAGGGGCTGTGGGAGGCTGCTAGGGGTGTGGGAAGCTGCTAGGGGCTGTGGGAAGCTGCTAGGGGCTGTGGAAGGCTGCTAGGGGCTGTGGAACGCTGCTAGGGTTTGTGGAACGCTGCTAGGGTTTGTGGGAGGCTGCTAGGGGCTGTGGAAGGCTGCTAGGGGCTGTGGAAAGCTGCTAGGGTTTGTGGGAGGCTGCTAGGGGCTGTGGGAACCTGCTGGAAGCTGTGGGAGTAAGCTAGGGGCTGTGGGGCTAGAGGGGCTGTGGGAGGCTCCTGGGGGCTGTGGGGAGGCTGTTGGGGAGCTATGGGGAGGCTCTTAGGGCTGTGGAAAGCTGCTAGGGGCTGTGGAAGGCTGCTTGGTTTTGTGGGAGGCTGTTGGGGGCTGTGGGAAACTGCTGGAAGCTGTGGGAGTAAGCTAGGGGCTGTGGGAGGGTTGATAGGGGCTGTGGGGAGGCTGCTAGGGGCTGTGGGAGGCTGGGGGGACTATGGGAGGCTGTTGGGGGCTGTGGGAACCTGCTGGAAGCTGTGGGGTAAGCTAGGGGCTGTGGGAGGTTGATAGGGGCTGTGGGGAGGCTGCCAGGGCTGTGGGGCTGTTGGGGATCTGTGGGAGGCTATGGGGTCTGTGGGAGGCTGTTGGGGTCTCTGGGGAGGCTGCTAGGGAGCTGTGGGAGGCTGTGGGGTCTGTGGGGAGGCTGCTAGGAGTGTGGGAGGCTGCTAGGAGCTGTGGGAGGCTGCTAGGGGTCTGTGGGAGGAGCTGCTGGGGTCTGTGGGGAGGCTGCTGGGGCTGTGGGAGGCTGCTAGGGTCTGTGGGGAGGCTGCTAGGGGCTCTGTGTGGGGTCTGTGGAAGGTCTAGGGGTCTGTGGGAGGCAGCTGGGGGCTGTGGGGCTGTGGGGTCTGTGGGGAGGCTGCTTAGGGTCTGTGGGGAGTATTGGGGTCTGTGGGAGGCAGCTAGGGGGCTGTAGGGAGGCTATTAGGGGTCTGTGGGGAGGCAGCTAGGGGCTGTGGGAGGCTAATTAGGGGTCTGTGGGGAGGCTGCTGGGGTCTGTGGGAGGCTAATGGGGTCTGTGGGGGCAGCTAGGGCTGTGGGGGGCTAATGGGGTCTGTGGGAGGCTGCTAGGGGCTGTGGGGAGGCTGCTAGGGGCTGTGGGAGGCTGCTAGGGGCTGTTAAATTTATCATAACCTAGAGCTTTTACAGAAGGGATCAAACACAAAGATCACAATTGCTGAAAAAATGTCCACGAAATTACCCTGAGACTTAACTATAGGGGGGGGGGGTTGAGTTCCTTCAGTCTCAGTTAGGACAAAAATTAGACGTAAGAAATTTTGAGAACCCAAACTTTGGATTCTGTCTATACTTCCCCTTACTAGACCATCAGGTGTAGTAAGTGAACGCCCCCGCGGCCTCCAGTTAAACGACCCCCCACAGCACTAAACGATTTCTATTTTTATCTTCCTTTTTTATTCATAATGATATAACTCTTATTTATCTTGGCCATCCAGTATTAGGTGCTCACAGAACCATAACTAAGCGCTATTATCCCAGGCGTGTATCCAGGGACTTCACCTTTATTGAAATATAAAAAATGGTGATAGGCGGTCAAACATTGTGACGTCAGACAAACGCAGGAGTAGCTCACTTGTATTCACGAACGCACGACTGCTCGGTCTTGTGTACATATGTGGCGTCGCACACGATGCTCTCATTATTGTACGGCGCGCTGCTGCTGCCTGTCTCCTCCTCCTCCTGCTCCTCTACATTCTCCTCGCATATACTTTCACAATATGAACCAACAAAGTAAATTCACAACGTCTGTTACATGTACTGTATACTCGTGTATATATATATATATATATATATATATATATATATATATATATATATATATATATATATATATATATATATATATATATATATATATTCATGTAGATCACAATTAAATGTGATAAGATAAATCTTGGAAAAGGTGCCCGTTGTTTCCCTTTCCCCGTGTGATTTTATCAAGATATATATATATATATATATATATATATATATATATATATATATATATATATATATATATATATATATATATATATATATATATATATATATATATATATATATATATATATATTATTGTCTAGGGATAACTGGTTCATTGTTTTTTACAGCCTCTAACATCCTCCAACACCCCCTAGCACCCTCCTACAGCCCCGAACACCCTCCCACAGCCTCTAACACCCTCCCACAGCCTCTAACACACTCACACAGCCCCTAACACCTTCCCACAGCCCCCTAACACCTTCCCACAGTCCCTAACACCTTCCCACAGCCTAACACCTTCCCGGTCCCTAACACCCTCCCCAGCCTCTAACACCCTCCCACAGCCCCTAACCTTCCCCAGCCTCTAACACCCTCCCCAGCCCCTAACACCTTCCCTTCCCCTACAGTCCCTAACACCTTCCCACAGCCCCTAACACCTTCCCACAGTCCCTAACACACTCCCACAGCCCCAACACCCTCCACAGCATCTAGCACCCTCCCACAGCCCGTAACACCCTCCCCTAACACACTCACACAGCCCGTAACACACTCACACAGCCCCTAACACCTTCCCACAGTCCCTAACACCTTCCCACAGTCCCTAACACCTTCCCACAGTCCCTAACACCCTCCCACAGCCCGTAACACCCCCAACTTCCCCTAACACCCTTCCACAGCCCCTAACACCCTTCCACAGCCCCTAAGAATGGACGTAGGTGGTGGTGCATGGCAGGAGAGAGAGAGAGAGAGAGAGAGAGAGAGAGAGAGAACCACAACACACACACACTGCCTGAAGACTAACCGGTGTATTGTTGACATAGGAGTACTGTAGTGTGGTATGTGACAGCTGTTAACATGGACGGACCTGCTGACATGTATATTTAGTATGCAAAGTGTATTAATGTAACGTGTGGTGAGTCAAGGTGGGCGATGAGAATTATATATCGTGTTGCGTATGTGAAGGATGTATGTGGATGATGGGGATGATGACGTTTGTGGATGTTGAGGATGATGTGGATGTTGAGGATGTGTGTGTGTGTGTGGATGTTGAGGATGATGTGGATGTTGAGGATGATGTGGATGTTGAGGATGATGTGGATGTTGAGGATGTGTATGTGTGGATGTTGAGGATGATGTGGATGCGACATTGGAGGAAAAAACGAGAAGATTTTGAGATTTATGATAGAGTACAGAAGAATAGTTTCCCCTGAATCAGAAAACGAAAATGAATATAAAAAGCCGGAATAAATGGATAATGATTTATACAGAGAAAACGGGAAACCACGAAGCATAAATGACCAGAAAAGGTTAGAAAGAAAATGATAAAAAAAAATGAGAATGAATAATTAGGAAACGAAGATATTCAGAAACAAACAAAAAGTAGTTGTAGAAAATAATCAATAACAGAAAATATAATGAAAAATGTAGATCATCTGAAAATAAGGCACTTTGTACCTTACCCAACTGAACCCGAACCAAACCAAACCAACCCAAACCGATCCGACCCAAACCGATCCGACCCAAGCCGATCCGACCCCCCTTAACCAGCACTAAAATGTATCAATCTTCAAATAAATGATTTAAGAAAATAAACAAAAAAACGAAAGAACTCAGTTACTCCCAGATGGCGCCGCTCAAGCCAGGCGTGTCACCAACAGTAAATAGTTCTGGGAAGACATGGTTCAAAGCCTCTTCGAATATCAACGTGGTTTGATTAATATGTAACACGTCAGTTCTCAGGGACGGCATTCCTACAGTCACCACCAGGCCAACTTTGTCGCTTACATGTTGGTGAAACTTATATCTGTGTTCCTGGGTGTCCGCTAGGTGGGGTGTATTAGTGTAGGGTGGGTGTGGGGTGTGGGTGGGGTAAGTCAAGGAGGTAATACGAGCCCTTGGTATTTCCTTCTTCCTCACAACGCTAAAAACATCTCGGTCGTGATCATGGCTGTAGGCTGAAATCTTGTCACCTCCACATTTTACAATATCAAGGACGCTTAATAATACACTATATTTTATCTACACATTAAGACCCAAATTTCTTGAAGATTCATATGTTGTATTATTCCCAGTATGGCTCCAAGGTGAAGTATCTATTAACATCTGTCATTTTATTAGTCCCAAATATCAAAGATTCGTACAGTCTCACCCTAACATCAGTGTGTCAGGGGGCGGGAGTGTAAAGTATTGGCATTTGAATTGGTTTAGTAATGATTCATACAATACAAACATATATACATTATCTTAACTTATGCTGATGATAACACTTAAATTACTAATACAATTTATTTCCAGTTCAAAACAACATCGAAAAGAATCAGACTTATATAAAATAAATGATAAATACACAGAATAAGTAAAACAAGTCAAAAAATATGTTAAAGAATTATGGGATATTTCTTTGAATGAACACTGAGATTGTTGTGGTAAGGAGTAGGACCTTGAGTGATAATAGTTAGCTAGAACACGGGCGGGGAGACACACACACACAGACACACACACACACACACACGTTATATATCTAGATGAACTTGTTATGGTAATGTCGACCGATTAAGTTTGTAAACGGAATTAACTGATCTAGGCTGACCAGCTTAACAAAGTGGCTGTGTCATATATCTCTTCTCATAAATAAATCCCCCTGTTGGAGGAATTTAACCAGACTGGCTGTGTTAAGTTACCCCGGAAGACGCTATGTTAACTGACCATCGTCCACTAGAGAGTTGTTTAAACACAACCTAACAGAGCGGCTAGGTTAGGCTCTTGCCATCTTAAAGCAACATTCCCAGACACTCTGAATTTCGTTCTTTTAACATTGTCGGTGTGTTGACTATATTAGGTTGGTCTCGTCATTAAAGGCTCATCCAGGGACTCCATCTTTACTGCCTCCCTAAGCCTCGCATTCCCACGTGCCGTCATCCACCTTTAGGAAAACTTACACTGAATCTACCAAAAGCTTGATGAACGCTCTCTCAACAGAACTGAAAGCTTGACAGTTTTCACTTCGGTTAAGCTTAGTTACAAGAAGTGATATTGACACTGATAAGTAATTTAGAAAGATTGTTGTGACGAGGGATTTATTAACCAATTTTTTTTCTGTATTTTGATGTTGAATGTTGAACTGTAGCTCTTTGGAGGCTTAACCTAACCTAACCTAACCTAATCTAATCTCATACTTAATTTATCTTGAAGGACGAGCTCCTCCTTGACCCTCACACTGCCAACACTGGGGGAGGTGTACCGGGTGTCTTACAGGTACAGAGGGAGGTGTATTAGTGACGGACCTGCTCTTCTTTAAAGCCAGGAAGGGTGAGAGAGAGAGAGAGTGAGAGACCAGAAGGTAACTCGTATAACACTACACTACATCAGGGTTACAACAGGAAGGAGGCGGCTAGGCCAGGTCAACCACTGATGCACAAACCGGTATTAGCTGGCCGCCTGACCTCCCGTGCATGGGCAGTCTCTCTGAACACAACTTCCCATGACCAGAGTTAACAGTGCACACAGCCTCCCATAAGAAAACACCACCAATGTAACTCCCCACTGAAGCCACCGCTAATACCTCGTTGGTCAGGTGTGTTCCCGTGTTGTTCCCACCTGTAGGAAGATGGTATGGTTCTTGTCACGCACTAACCATCCTTATCTCACATTAACGTCGAGGAAACAGTAAAAACCATAGAACTAACATTGAGGATCGTGTGTATTGTATGTATGTATGTATGTATGTATGTATGTATGTAATTATAATAATAATAATAATAATAATAATAATAATAATAATAATAATAAACGGTTTATTAATAGAGTTGCAGCCGGTGGCTGAAAATATACAGACTTACATTTGATTTAGACATAATGATATAATATGCGTTGAATACATTTACAGGGCTGTATGTATGTATGTATGTATGTATGTATGTTAGTCTCCTGTCGAATATAATATTGAACTTGTGTGTGTATTTCAACACCCGGAATGAACATTAAAACAACCAATATTATCTTTACCACGACAACAACAGCCTTCTCTCCCCTCCCCCTCTCCCCTCCCCACTATCTCCCCTCCCCCTCTCCCCTCCCCACTACCTCCCTAACCTCCAGTCTATGAAAATATCGGTTAATTTTGAATCCAGGAAAATTCTACTCAGGAAAATGTCCCAACTTAAAGGAAAATTATTGAAGAGCTCGTCTGGAGGGAAACTTACCCCAAGAGATGATGACATACACTCATACATGCACTCATACATACACTCATACATGCACTCATACATACACTCATACATGCACTCATACTTCATCACACTTGGCTCAGTTTTAGTCATCAACACGAAGGTTAATTCTAAAGTTCGTCTACCTCTCAAGGCCACGTGAAGAATCTGTCTCGTCAGCCATAGGAGGAAAATTCTTGAAGACATCCATCCGTTCTATCGTCGGTGGGTGGTGAGGGGCGTCGGTGGGTGGTGAGATGAGGGGCGTCGGTGGGTGGTGAGGTGATGGGCGTCGGTGGGTGGTGAGGTGATGGGCACACAGAGGGTTGGTCACGCCCCGGAGTCGAGACAGCCCTCATCTGATTCTTGGAAGGATAAGACAAGGGTTTGGTAAATCCTTCTTGGCTTCCTGTTGCGTCAGCGGCCGGAGATAATGTTGACGGACACCTGTAATAACGTCCTCACAGTGACGGGCGGGGAGTGCCCAGGACACAACACGTTAAGCTATAAAAATGTTTCCTTCAGTGACTGTTTCATCTGTAGGCGGAACTTTAATTAAACATTCTCGGGTTAACTGTTCTGCGTAGTCAAAGGAGCTGGTTCAGAGTCTCGTTTTTCATGTCTTAAGAATCACAAAGAGGCATCATGAACCGTTGAGTCGTACGTCAATCCAAGCGACGTTTACGACATAGAGTATCAACAAGGCGCTAACGTAACCTCCCATACGTCACTCCACGATGCTTCTTCTGGTTCCTGATTGAACGATACCGCGCTGTTTCGACCTGACCACCTTCAGATAACGCCACGCTGACTTTCTACGACATTCTACCGTACGTGTTGTCCCTCGGGTATAAGAATGACAGTGTTTGGCCTCCCACCAGCTTCCCCTTGACGTCAGTTCTCACAGTCATTTACGCAAACTGTGAGAGCTTGTAACTTGGGAGAACCCGTGACTCAGTAAGTGGTGGGAGCTCTAGTACCTCACCTGCAGTGTACAGTAGTTTACTCACCCTCTCACGCCGCCACACCATCATGAGTCTTAAAATGCAAATCTCTTAACGTCATCGATTTATTGCTTTAGCGGGTTCTCAGCACCAGGAGATGAGTGGCGTCATCACGGGTGTTGATCATAGGCACTTTGGTCTGTTCTTCTGAGAGCCACAGCTGTTAGTTCTCTTAATTGATGATCCAAATAAGATTCGTTCCTACTTGGAGGTGTTTGGTGAAGGATGTCATTAAGATGTTAAGGAATGCTTCTTTAAACACACTGTCTGGGCCATATGTTATCATGCAGACTTCACGTGTGTCTGACTCTCTGCAACCACGACACCACGTAGTCTGTATGTATATTTACGTAATATGTGAATCATACAAACATACACACAGACACATTCTACTGTTCCGGGGACAGTATTTAGATTCCCAACCTCCTGGTCATAGACAAACACCTCACTATCCCACACTTTGACCAATAAAACAAATGAACCTCTACTCTTCCAGGGTATAGGTGACGTCACTAGATTCCTGGCCTGTCATTGGCTTGTCTCTCGATTAAGTTAAGAGTGTGAACGTGTACGTGGTGGGGGTAAGAACGACCACGAGAACGACCACAAGGCAACATTCCACTCATCTGTAGAGAAATCTCTGGCGTTCCTCTTGGCTATTATCTGTCATGCTACTTAACCTGTAAATAGTCTGGAGGTAAGGAGGATGAGCTGGCAATACTGTCACTGAGTATTTCTGTATATTGGTTCATTTTCTGGAGTCGGAAACGAGGAGACAACTAAAGACTTGTTATAATTTCTATCATAATCTAGAAAATTAAAATGGGTATAAAATGGACAGAGGTTAGGTTAGGTTAGATTAGGATAGGTTAAGTTAGATTAGGTCAGGATAGGTTAGGTTAGATTAAGTTAGACTAAATTTTGGTTAGGTTAATCTCAAAGTGAAATAAGTTGAAAGGGAAGAATCTTCAGGTGATCCTTATATCGCAATGTACAGTAATTAATAACACTACACACGTATATATATATATATATATATATATATATATATATATATATATATATATATATATATATATATATATATATATATATATATATATATATATATATATATATATATATATATATATATAACCAGGTAATTAAAACCGTGTTGCTTTCCGTGCCACCGTGACCGAGACTCCAACACACTGTTACGTGATGACAACAGCTGCTCGTAACGTTAACTGTGACAAGGGGGTATTGTATGACTGACAGCTGCGACATGAACCTTCATTTAGTTATATAATAATAATGGTTGATGGCCGACCCGAGGGCCACCTAGTCGTGAATTTGTTTAAGGTGTAGAAGCTGTCGCCAACACAACAACCACACCCTGAGTTAACGAGCTGCATGATCCAGTGTCAAGGAATAGTCCGAGAAGACCGGACAACTCGCCAACTGCACTGGCTAACCATTACCCCGGAACACGATCCGCAAATCGATTAACATCCAGGTCCCCAATTACTGCTGGATAGACAGCCAAATGGCCTGAAGAAACTTGCTCATAGTTTCACCCTGCCCGGGGGATCGAACCTGGGTCTTCTCGCTTGTGAGGCAAGTATACTGACCATTACACACACACACACACACTATCATCACCACAAACTCAAATATTGTTTCCCATATTAATAGATACAGGTAGATACAAGTACAGCTTAATAATTTTGGTTGATAGATATATAGATAGATTCGGATATAGCTCAATATATTCGGGTTAATAAGTGAAAATCATGTACACATTATATAATTTAGTAATTAACGTAGGTATTTTATGGTAAACATTATTTTTAGGGTGTTAGTGATCCACACGTTGTAATATTTCTCCTAAACATAAATAATCGTCTTTTATGGATGTTTCAAATGGAGTCGGTAAGTGAAATGCCGTGAAGCTTCAGTAAACTTAAGAATGAGGACAGTGGAGGCAGGTGTGGTGGTCACGTGGCACGCCGGCTCAGAGGCGCCAAACATGGGAGGTGTTGTGGTCACGTCGTTATTTACCAACACAATACGTTGAACTTACTCACAATCAGTGCTTCTGTGACTATTTCCTGATAATATTATACAACTTTAATGTTTTTTTTAAGTACTGAACCAAGTTAATGTAGTGAAAATACCCTGAAAACTATTTAAATAAGCTTAAAGGTGACGTGACTTCAACACTCATTGACAACTCGTCTGGCAAGGTATTTAAATCAACAAGAATGTTTTAATTATAAAATTCAATCTTGTTTATATACCCACCATAACAACTGTACTTATGTAGATTTATTATGCAAGGAAAGTTAATGATCTTCAATTTAGTTCGAATAAAATAAAAAACGAGAAATTTGGTTTTAGTTTATTAGCCGTGAATTTGTTTTTGACTTCGACGGTAAATATTAATTATTTCAAGCATTTTTTTCACTCATATCATGAAAGTTAATATTTCAAGCAGTTATATCTATAAATATTAAATTCGATATTATTAATGAGCCAGAACTAGGTATCCTTAGCAGTTATATATGAATTTATTTTGATATATTAATCGAGCCAGAGATTTAACAAGAGGTTGTGAACGTGTTGCTTGTGAGATAATTTATGTTGGTTTATGAAATATTTTATGTTTAATAATAAGACGGTTTATACTTCTTGTTTTGCAATATAAAGTAATAGTTTTAATACCTTAGTTGTTGAAGCGTAGTTGTTTGAGAAACTTAAAGGGCTACTGGAGCCTAAAAATTGGGAGGAATAAAATCTGAGATAAATATTCTTCGTAATGACCAGATTTTGTTACTATTCATTGCACGTCCTAAAATATAATAATCATTTGGGGTTCCAGATTAATAAAATTACCCTGAATACTTTAGTCAGATTTCTACAGCATTTAGTTTAGTTTCTATTTACCTTTCTTATTTTATTCTTACTAAATAATTTCCTTGATATAAGTCATGTTATCGAGTGGTAAATGTGTTCCTATAATATTATGAAATAGAATATATATAATTAGTTTATAAGTTTAATAAAAGACTTAAAATAGATGATACAGTGTTTTAAAGGGATATATATTACCTCATATATCACGGTCTTAGAATATTGGAACTGTAACGTTGAGAAACATTTGCTTGACTGTTCTGTAAAGTCAGCTATAGAAACATTAATAAATACTTCTCTATCAGTCAGTGTCGGGATGTTGAGATATTACGTCACCAGATAAGACACCACAAGTTAATATGACGCAACAAGTCAAGGCACCACCAGTTATGTCGTAACCAGTCAAGGCACCACCAGTTATGTCGTAACCAGTCAAGGCACACGAGTTATGACGCCATCAACAGCGCCACCCTCTGTAAGTAGCAGATCTATATTTCATAAACAAAACCAAATTGGCAATATCTTATGTCTGTTGTTATTATTATTATCATTATTATTATTATTATTATTATTATTATTATTATTATTATTATTATTATTATTAGTGTCGTGGGTGTCGTGGGTGTCGTGGACCGTCCCTCCTGATCTAAAGTGTTATTGGTGGGGACATACTCGTTGTGTGGGAGCGGGAATTTGACAATGTGTCCGTGAATATCGGATGTCACCCTAAGCATTGCCACCCAAGGTTTCTCCTCATCCCTTACGGCATAAATTGTAAATATTCCGTGTGTTCACCGGCGTTCACCAAGTGAGTGGTGGCCTGTGCTGGGTCAGTGGTAGGATAATGAGAAGGCTCGGCGCCAAGGTCAGTGTCGTTAGGCCTACTGTGACAGGGGTGGTCCCGAGACTATCGCCCCTATGGGGCCGAGAGTGCTGCCCATGCGGTCGCCCCCACCCCCCCCCACCACCATAGTAACGGACTCTTAATGTAGGGTCTCGACGAACCTAGTGAGTATACATAACTGATATTACACCAGTGAGACCATATAAATAGTGGTTATTTGTGCCAAGGAAATATAAACTAGTGCCTGGTGTGACAAACTCTTGTCCATAGTGTATCATTCTGATGTATGGATGGTCGCTATTAGGGGGGGTAACCTACACACCCACGCGCGCACGTATGCCCCTACTACCTGGACACACCAGTCCAGCCTGTCACCTCTCCGCCCTTCCCTCATAAGAACCAGTATAATCTTGTGCCTGGGACTAAATCAGATGTCCGGAGGCGGACGTTACCGTCGCCCAAGGTGCTGGTCACTATGCCTGGTAACATTCCTTGCTGCGTCTGTGCTAGCCCGAACCAAAACTGCACAAATTGTGTTTGTGCGAGAAATAACCGACCATGTGTGAATTGCAGGAAGCTAGACCAGTGTCGGAACCCACGTCGCAGGGAGCCGACACAGGCGGCCACAGTGGATATCGCCGGGACCCAACTACCCGATGATATCCGAAATGATAGCAGTGAGTCTACTCAACCCGATAATGTAGTACTAATAAATGCTGCTCCCTCAGTAGCAGGTGTCCACGAGGAGAATGAGAGACAGCCGCCTCAGTGGAATGGCATGTCGATGGAAAATGCCGGCGTATGGGTCAAAGAAACCTACTCAGAAATTGTCAAGTGGTCGCCCGCTAACTTATTTGAACCACCCAAGTGTGCGGCCACCAAAGAAATGATTCGGGAGATGACTCACTTCATGACTGATTACACTCAGGACCGCTTCCTCGCCCCCCTAGCTCTTCAAATACTGGCAATAATACCACATCTATTTTGTCAGAGGACACACACAAAGGCTAAGCACAAAGAAAATGTGGCAGCAATGAAGAGAAGGTTGACAATGTGGCAGACTGGGGCCCTAGATGATCTCCTATGTGAAGCAAGAACACTGCAGGAGAGACTAAAATCTACAGGTGACGGAAAGCAAAACACCGATGACGTGGCAAGACAATTTGGAAACAAAATGCGTGTGGGAAAAGTGTCTCTCGCGGTAAGATCTCTCACACATGAATCCTCCGGTGGAGTGATGCCAATAAACAGAGCGACATTAAAACTATTGAAAGAGAAACATCCCCCTGCAAGCGAAGATGAAGGCATCAGGCTCCAGGGTGCTTATATCCCACCAAACGCTGTCCTGTTCGAGAAAATAACAGGAGAGATGGTGTGGAAAAAGGCACTGAAGACTCGAGGCGGAGCCGGCCCTTCAGGTCTGGATGCAAACGGTTGGAGAGTCATCCTCAGCACAAACAAGTTTGGCCCTGTAGCAAGCGATCTCTGCACTGCCATTGCCACCCTTGCAAGAAAGCTTGCATCCTCTTGCTGCCATCACCTCCAGGCTCTGACGGCCTGCCGCCTTATTCCTCTGGAAAAGAAACCAGGATGTAGACCTATAGGGGTGGGGGAAGTGCTGAGGCGGATCATCGGAAAGTGTATAATGGAGGTGGTAAAGGATGATGTCAGGGCAGCAGCAGGGAACCTACAAGTGTGTGCTGGCCACCAGGCTGGTGGGGAGGCGGCCATTCACGCCATGAGATTGATATTTGAGCAGCGTGATTGTGAGGCCGTTCTCCTGGTGGATGCTTCAAACGCATTCAACATACTTAACCGCAAGGCGGCACTGCACAACATCAAGATCAAGTGTCCTAGCTTTGCGATGTATGTTGAAAATTCGTATAGGAATCCTTCAGACCTCTACGTAGTAAACAACAAGGCTCTACGAGGTGATACCATCCTACAGTCGACCGAGGGAACAACACAGGGAGACCCCGTTGCAATGGCAATGTATGCAATAGGCCTATCAGTGCTCCAACAAGAAATAAAGTATGAAACAACTGGGGTCAAACAAGTGGCATATGCTGATGACCTCACAGGAGCAGGAAAAGTGGAGGACATCAAAAAGTGGTGGGACCTGGTAACATCGCGAGGTCCACAAATAGGGTACCACCCAAACGCCAGCAAATCCTTCCTCATCGTGAAGCCAGATCATTATGATCGGGCTGTGGAGGTTTTCGGCGAAAGTGAGGTCAAAATAACTAAGGACGGCCAAAGACATCTAGGCGCAGTAATTGGCACTACGGACTTCAAGACCCAGTACGTAGGGGGAAAGGTGAACGAGTGGGTTAGCGAAATCCATGCTCTATCGGAGATTGCTAACACAGAGCCACATGCGGCCTTTGCAGCATTCACACATGGAGTCAAGCATCGTTGGAACTACCTGATGCGTACCATCCCTGAGATCCGACCCCTCCTCCACCCTTTGGAAGAAGCAATCAGTGTCAAGTTCATTCCCAAACTAGTGAAACACCACGACTTAACCCCAGTAGAAAGAACACTTCTTGCACTTCCACCAAGACTGGGAGGGATGGGACTATGTCTACAGGGTGCTTTGGCTCTGAATTATCAAAATTCACTTAAGCTCAGCCCTCCTGACCACATAATAGCCCAAGAATGTCTGGCAAGTGGGCTGTAGCAAGTTAATAAGATCCATGATCCGTACAACAGATCGGCACTGCCAAAATGACATGTTGCAGCAGGTATTGCTGCAGGTTCAAAATCTAATAAAAAAAATGGCTACCTATAAGCGCGGGGATGGGCGCACTAAGAACTGGGTTATACGTTACCGATAAGGGCAAATGGTTTCAGCCTTAACAAACAAGAATTTACAGATGCCATTGCCCTAAGGTACGGTTGGCCAGTAGATGGTTTGCCCTCCCAATGCGTGTGTGGCTATTCCTATGATGGCGATCACGCCATGGTTTGCAAGAAGGGGGGCTTCATATGCATGAGGCATGACGAGGTAAGGGATCTCACAGCAAATATGTTGAAGGAAACCTGCCGGGACGTCATGGTAGAACCGACCCTCCTTCCACTGGATGGCGAGATCCTCCAACACAGGACTTCAAACACATCTAACGCAGCCCGTGTGGACGTCAGTGCTCGAGGATTCTGGACGCGGGGACAGCGAGCCTTCTTCGACATCAGGATTTTTGATCCCATGGCCGTTTGTCACCGTAACCTAGCTCTCGATGCTGCACATAGGAGGAATGAGAACGACAAGAGAAGGGCATATGGGGAGAGAATTCAAAATGTCGATCAAGGCAGCTTCACTCCGCTAGTGTTCACAACCTCTGGTGGGATGGGCCCAAGCGCAAGATGTTTCTACGCCAGACTCGCGGAGCTGATCTCCGAACAGAAGCAGCAGCCCAGAAGTTATGTCACAGCCGGGATGAGATGTCGACTGTCCTTCTCTCTCCTTCGGTCGGCTTTGCTCTGCCTCAGGGGAACGAGAGCTTCTGCCCCTACTCCGTCAACTGCTGCAGATATCGACTATGAGGCTACAGTCACCGAATGCCGCATCGATCTGCGGCTCAACTAATTTAACACAGATAGGATAGTTGCTTATGTATTAGGATAGTTAATATTAAGGTAAATAAATAGAAATTTGGCGAAAATTAGCCCAGAAAGCCAATGGCTAGGCCACGTATAAAAAAAAAAAAAAAAAAAAAAAAAAAAAGTAGTAGTAGTAGTAAGTGTATTAGTAGTAATGTAGTCTACTTATATTTAATCTATATTCTTCATTTTGTGGATTCATCTACGTCTGTAACTTCACACGACCTTACCCTTTATACGCGCCTTTACGCCTCAATACCCACTCCACTAACACGACCAGACAACCTTAACGGCACCTTTGGTTATTTAATCCTGAGTCACACAAAAAAACATTAATTTTTCCCTTCTTACTTGTTTAGCTGCTCGCAGGTCAATGGGTCCCAGTCTCAATGGTTACCAATACTGGAGTCTATTTGTACTGGGGTCCATTAGTATTGTGGTCTATTAATACTGGGTCCCATTAATACTGGGACCCATTATTACTCGGACCCATTATTACTGGGAAACATTATTACTGGGACCCATTATTACTAGGACCCATTATTACTGGGACCCATTATTACTGGGATCCATTATTACTAGGACCCATTATTACTGGGGACCATTAGAACTGGAGTCCATTATTACTGGGGGTCTTTATTACCAGAGCCCATTAGAACTGGGGGCCCATTAGACTTGGGGGCCCATTAGAACTGGGTACCGAGGTTGTGTGTCCAGCAAAACTTAACAGCTCCTCAATGTTGTGATAACCATTAGAGTGTTGAGGTGCTCTCTCTCTCTCTCTCTCTCTCTCTCTCTCTCTCTCTCTCTCTCTCTCTCTCTCTCATATGTTTTTGTGACAATTTATGATATATTGTTATTAATGTCTTTATTTCATTACTATTAATATTATCTCAAATTGCATCATGATGTTTATTGTAGGAATGTTAATTAACCTGAAAATAACACCATTCTTCTCTCAGTAGCATTGTTCTCTCAGTAACATTGTTCTCTCAGTAACATTGTTCTCTCAGTAACATTGTTCTCTCAGTAACATTGTTCTCTCAGTAACATTGTTCTCTCAGTAACATTGTTCTCTCAGTAACATTGTTCTCTCAGTAACATTGTTCTCTCAGTAACATTGTTCTCTCAGTAACATTGTTCTCTCAGTAACATTGTTCTCTCAGTAACATTGTTCTCTCAGTAACATTGTTCTCTCAGTAACATTGTTCTCTCAGTAACATTGTTCTCTCAGTAACATTGTTCTCTCAGTAACATTCATTATTAGTTTTATCATCATTTAACATCCACTACAATGTCTTTCTTGTCGTGGGAGGGGGTCAAGACTGCAGTAGGAGGAGGAAGGTGTTTCGTGTCCAAATAAGAACTGTGAGACGGAGACACAGAATGACCTGAATCTGGGTAAAAAAATTAATGCTGTTTGGTTCGTGAGGTTCTTGAGACTTCATACCTGGGATGGCTGGCTCTCTGTTGGTCTCTACCTCAGTCGGGTGGAAGGTACTGTGTGTTTGGGTAGGGTTGGTTTGGGTAGGGTAGGGTAGGGTTGGCTTGGTTTGGGTAGGGTTGGTTTGGGTAGGGTTGGTTTGGGGGTAGGTTGGTTTGGGTTGGTTTGGGTACTATGATTTTAATTTGTTTGGGTTGGATATACCATCGTCCTCAAAGAGTAAACCATCATTCTCAAAGGGTTAAAAATTCATCCTTAAAGAGTTAAACCATCATCTTGAAAGGGTTAAACCATCATCCTTAAAAGGTAAAAAAAAAGTCATCCTCAGAGGGTTAATTTATCTCCTAACACGGATTTAGTAAACGCCAAGTAGCCTTTAGAGTCAGTATTCGGCGTCACTAGGCCAGACCATCTCGTGAGAAATCTTGAGACAGTCACTTGAATGTGTTGTTAATCTCGCAGTGACCAGAGAAACATTTCACGTACGCGTCTTGGGCATTTTGGACCCAGTTTCTTCTTCCTTGTCTTATAGAGCAACCTGATCGTCCTCTCTCTCTCTTCTCTCTCTCTCTCTGATCCTCCCCCTCTCCCTCCCCATCCGCTATCCCTTCCCCTACCTCCCTCCCTCCTCCTCTCCCATCCCTACCAACTATCCATTCCCCTACTTCACCTTCCTCCTTGCTCTCCTCCACACCCCTACTCGCTATCCCTTGACGTCCCAAAAGCTCTAGTTATTCTTTCTTGTGTGCCTGAGAGGTCTCGTTCCTGCGTCCCACCACCGTCAGGAGGCATCTGTCAGGGGGAGGGGATCTTTTTTCTCAGCTTGGGGGGATGAGTCGTCAGAATTCCTACGGGATGGTGGGTTTGGTTTGGTGAGAGTGGGTAGGTGGGTGAGTGAGTGGGTAGGTGGGTGAGTGGGTAGGTGGGTGAGTGGGTAGGTGGGTGAGTGGGTAGGTGGGTGAGTGAGTGGGTTGTAGGTGGTGGGTGGGTGGGTGGGTGAGGTGGGTGGGTGGGTGAGGTGGGTAGGTGGGTAGGTGGGTGGGTTGGTAGGTGAGTGGGTAGGTAGGTGGGTGAGTGGGTAGGTGGGTGAGTGGGTAGGTGGGTGAGGGTGGTGGGTAGGTGGGTGAGGTGGTGGGTAGGGTGGGTGAGTGGGTAGGTGGGTGAGGTGGGTAGGTGGGTGAGGTGAGTGGGTTGGTAGGTGAGTGGGTAGGGGTGGGTAGGTGGGTGAGTGGGTGGGTTGGTGAGTAAGCTAGAAGGTGGATGGGCAGGCAGAGGGTGGGTAGAATGGGTAAAGTGAGCAGAGTACACCCTAACACACACACACACCCACCCTGGCATACATACACATCCCAGTATACACACACATCCTGGAATATACACACTCACCCTAGCATACTCACACCCAAGCAAGTATACACACACACACACACACACACACACATCCCAGTATTACACACATCCTGGAATATACACACACTCACCCTATACTCACCCCAACAAGTATACACACACACACACACACACACACATCCCAGTATACACACACATCCTGGAATATACACACTCACCCTAGCATACTCACACCCAAGCAAGTATACACACACACACACACACACACACACACACACACACACACACACACATCCCAGTATACACACACACGCCAGTAGACATACACACACACACACACACACACACACACCTAGCGTGCATGTATCAGACTTGGCGAGCGATATCTGAAGACAATGATGAGTTAAGAGCTGAAGTCCTCGTTAAATGCTGCCCTTGTGTGTGTGTGTGTATGTGTCTGCGTGTGTGTATACTGATATGTGTGTGTGTTGTAATGTATGTGTGTGTGTGTGCTTCACTCTAATACCTAACTCGTTTTTCCTCGCGTTATTCTGGTAAGTTAGGGCCTCTCTCTCTCTCTCTCTCTCTCTCTCGTGTGTGTCAGGTATATGTGATAATATTGCATTTATTTCCACCTATATAGTAAGTGGGTTCAGTAGGTAATGTTTTAAAGGTTCGTTGTTTAAGGTTCGTTGTTAGTCTTTAAAGGGTTCGTTTTTTAAAGGTTCGTTAAGGGTTCGTTGTTTTAAGGGTTCGTTGTTTTAAGGGTTCATTGTTTTAAAAGGTTCTGTTTAAGGTTCGTTGTTTTAAAGGGTTCGTTGTTTTAAAGGGTTCGTTGTTTTAAAGGGTTCGTTGTTTTAAAGAGTTCGTTGTTTTAAAGGGTTCGTTGTTTTAAAGGGTTCGTTGGTTTAAAGGGTTCGTTGTTTTAAAGGGTTCGTTGTTTTAAAGGGTTCGTTTTTTAAAGGGTTCGTTGTTTTAAAGGGTTCGTTGTTTTAAAGGGTTCGTTGTTTTAAAGGGTTCACTACATGCTTCGACACCACACAGTCAGTCAACAAGTTCTTAACACACACAGACACACACACTCAGAGGGATAAGTGTGTTGTTACTACGCGTTATTCTATTTGTGTGTCAACTGGTAACACTGTTTCTGTTACGCCAAAGTTTGTGTTACATTACGTGGTCTTGTTATTTTAAGGCGAGTTTGTGTTGAATTTGGACAGGTGAGATTGTGTTGATTTTTGGACAGGTGAGATTGTGTTGATTTTTGGACCGGTAAGATTGTGATGATTTTTGGACAGGTGAGATTGTGTTGAATTTGGACAGGTGAGATTGTGTTGATTTTTGGACAGGTGAGTTTGTCTTGAATTTGGACAGGTGGGATTGTGTTGATTTTTGGACAGGTGAGTTTGTCTTGAATTTGGACAGGTGAGATTGTGTTGATTTTTGGACAGGTGAGTTTGTCTTGAATTTGGACAGGTGAGATTGTGTTGATTTTTGGACAGGTGAGATTGTGTTGAATTTGGACAGGTGAGATTGTGTTGATTTTTGGACAGGTGAGTTTGTCTTGAATTTGGACAGGTGAGATTGTGTTGATTTTTGGACAGGTGAGATTGTGTTGATTTTTGGACAGGTGAGTTTGTCTTGAATTTGGACAGGTGAGATTGTGTTGATTTTAGGACAGGTGAGATTGTGTTGATTTTTGGACAGGTGAGTTTGTCTTGAATTTGGACAGGTGAGATTGTGTTGATTTTAGGACAGGTGAGTTTGTCTTGAATTTGGACAGGTGAGATTGTGTTGATTTTTGGACAGGTGAGATTGTTTACGAGTTGTTTTGTGTTATTTAGGCTATTGGACCGTGGGAAGTGTTTTTGAGTCACTTTACCACCATGTTTATTAGTGATGGATCGAAGGAATAGAAAGCGGATATAACTGTGTGAGTTTACTAATACTTAAGCATCTTAGTTCACGTTTAACCTGTCTGAACATCATGTTATGTTAGCGAGACTCAGTTGGCCGTGAGAATCTACATAGGAGATCAGGTCTTGTTGGGTTTGGTAAATGATAAGTTTTTCGTAATGTTGTTACCTGGTTGATTTTTTTTATTTACCTGTTCTGACCTGATTACCTGGAGTTGTGGTAATTAACTCACCTGTTGTGGCACCTGGGGGACACAAATCCATATGATGTGTGTGTGTGTGTGTGTGTGTATGTGTGTGTGTGGTGTCAGCATCTCAGAGTTACGGCTACTCGTTCTTTGTTAAGGGTCGTTGGGCAAACCTGACTGCCCGTACTGGCGAAGAAAAAATGTTAGGTTCTCTTTTATTTTTTTTATCTAACTTAGGTTCGTAAATCTTACCTGTGATGTTTATTGCTTCTGGAGATTGAGAAGATTAAATAAAATGGATCACCTGAAGAATCTCCACCCCAGCTTATATCACCTTAATATTAACCTAACCTAATGCTAACATAACCTAACCTAATAATAAACTAACCTGACCTAACCTAACCTCATCCCCTAAAATAGTGTTCGGGTGGTAAGTCTTCAGGTAAAATAAGCTGGGCTGGAGATTCGTCAGGTGATCCAACATTAATTATTTTCACCTTTATATTTATTACCCAAATAAATAAGTAATAATAAATATCGAAAATAAGTATATAAAATTAATGGAAGTTTTAGTAAGTAAATTTATATCTCTCGTTATTCATCAAAAAATTATTAATAGTTTTCACGACACACACACACACACACACACACACACACCAGGTATTGACTCAGGTTGTCAAGAGGATTAAACACATCTTATTCCCATCAGGTAAAAGTTATTCCTACTTGAGATCTTCACTACTTGGTCTCCTCGTCACGTAGCTGCCACCTCCACCACGATATTGTTGTACATCAGTTGTGTGGCATTATCGCGTCGTCTCATAACTCAATGCAGAATAATGGTGTATTTTAGGGGGTGATGGCTAAGGTGTTTTTGTCTGGGGATGTTTTGACGTGTATGTAATATTAACGTGTGTGTGTTGGGTGTGTGTGTGTGTGTGTGTGTGTGTTGGGTGTGTGTGTGTGTGTGGGTGTGGGTGTGTGTGTGTGTGTGTGTGTGTGTGTTTACATATTGGACACGAGGAACCACAAAGACTAGAGGTTCTCACACCCACCTTTAGGGACTCCAAGGTCAAGTACCAATAAGAGAGGGTCACCGACTCACACATTCTAACACCCTCCCTGTCATTCGAACTGCACGGATGGTCACCCTCCACGATCATTCTCATTAAATACGTGTATAATTGAATGTTGTATTACTCGTGTGTGAAGGATCTTGACTTTTTTTATTCTTCTTGTCTTAGAGATAAAGACCCTTATGTGAGGTTATGATAATTAGTGTGTACGTGTTAATACAGGTAATTAGTGTGAATATGTTAATTAATACAGGTAATCTGGAGGTTAGATATATAGTGTGTGTGTGTGTTTTGTCTTGGTATAGGTAGAAGTATGTAATGTTTCTTATAGTAATTAGTGTGAATGTTTTAATACAGGTAATTACAGGTGTGTTAGTGTATTAGGAATAATAATTACGGATGAGATCTTAAAAGTTTGTTCTTCATAAATTCCGAAAGAGGTGGTTGATAGCTCGACTTTTACTCATAAATATTCATAATTTTTTGCTCATAAGTTTGTAGGCTATAACTCACAGCAACTAAGTTCACTTTACTCATAAAAGTTACTTTAAAGATATTATAATTGTCCCTTTATTGCTCATAAATGCTACTGGATACTATTGTAATTGCCCCTTTTCTTCCTCATAAACCGTAAACCTTCCCCCTAAACCATCATTACTGGACTTCCTTTCCCCATGAAAACCATTTCCCAAACCCATTATAATTGCCCATCCAAAACCTCCTCCTTTCTCTCCCTCATAATGCCCCCGACGTCCACTCTCTTGCCCATTAACATTACCCTAAAAACACACGTATTGTCCACCATTGCCCACCTCTTGTTCATTAAAAAGATGCCTACTCAGCCCTCGTGCCCAATATGCCCCTCTCTCATGGGCAATAAAACCATCGTCGAGTCTGTATAAATTCTTTTCGTCTCAATTGCCCCCTTTCCCCTTATTTTTAGGGCTACAAAAATTTGTGGCCTTAAAGCTGGGCCACGTGAAGTCCTTTTGGGTGTTAGTGGTGGAGGGGGGAGAGGGGGAGGAGTGGGTGGGGGAGGGGGGGAGGGAGGGGAGGAATGGGTGGGGGAGGAGGGGGGAGGGGGAGGAGTGGGGGAGAGACAGAGGGAGAGGTGGGAGAGAGTAAGAGTGAGATAAAAGGAGGACACACACAGACACATACACAAACAGACAGACAGACACACACACAGACACACACAGACAGACACATACACACACAGACAGACAGACAGACATGTAAATAAACGACCATCAACCTACTCCCAGTTTCCTTTAAGATCATGCAAAGAAATACTAAAAAAAACACACACAAAAAACAACAACAACATATCATAAACCACTTGCGTCATGCCCCCCGGGACTAACTACCCAACTACCCTGTTTAATTGCCCTTGTTTATACGTCTCCTAACTACCATTTGTTTTGTTGCCATTGTATTTATTGTTGTTACATAAGTAGTGGAAGTACATAATTTGGATTGAGATAGAGAGATAGAGAGAGAGAGATAGAGAGAGAGAGAGAGAAAGAGAGAGAGAGAGAGAGAGAGAGAGAGAGAGAGAGAGAGAGAGAGAGGGAGAGAGAGAGAGAGAGAGACCAGATATAATCAATTCACCCAATGCACGCTGCTGTATAAAGGCCAGTCACTATTCTTCAACCTTCTCTCAATATATATTTAACTCCCACCTTGTCACTGTATTTAATCCTCGTATTTGTACTCTAATTAATTCTTTCCTCTGAGTTAACGATTAAATATAACATTTTTAAGGTTAGATTAAGTGTGTGTGTGTGTGTGTGTGCGTGTGTGTGTGTGTGTGTGTGTGTGTGTGTGTGAGTGTGTGGTATTGTAACTTGTATTAATTCTTTGTAATTATATTTTTCTTCTGATTAAATGTTGTTAATTTTTGTGGGGGTAAATGTGTATACTTACAGGTATAGATACTAGTACAGGTATAGATACTAGTACAGGTACAGATACTAGTACAGGTATAGATACTAGTACAGGTATAGATACTAGTACAGGTATAGATACTAGTACAGGTATAGATACTAGTACAGGTATAGATACTAGTACAGGTATAGATACTAGTACAGGTGTAGATACTAGTACAGGTATAGATACTAGTACAGGTATAGATACTAGTACAGGTATAGATACTAGTACAGGTATAGATACTAGTACAGGTATAGATACTAGTACAGGTATAGATACTAGTACAGGCGTAGATACTAGTACAGGTATAGATACTAGTACAGGTATAGATACTAGTACAGGTATAGATACTAGTACAGGTATAGATACTAGTACAGGTATAGATACTAGTACAGGTATAGATACTAGTACAGGTATAGGATACTAGTACAGGTATAGATATCTAGTATAAAGTGTAGATACTAGTACAGGTATAGATACTAGTGTTGCATAGATACTAGTAACAGGTATAGATACTAGTACAGGTATAGATACCTAGTACAGTATGGATACTCAAGTACAGGTATATAGACACTAGTACTGGTACAGATACTAGTACAGGTATAGATACTAGTACAGTATAGACACTAGTACAGGTATAGATACTAGTACTGGTAATAGACACAGTACAGGTACAGATACTAGTACAGGTATAGATACTAGTACAGGTACAGATACTAGTACAGGTACAGATACTAGTACAGGTACAGATACTAGTACAGGTACAGATACTAGTACAGGTACAGATACTAGTACAGGTATAGATACTAGTACAGGTATAGATACTAGTACAGGTATAGATACTAGTACAGGTACAGATACTAGTACAGGTACAGATACTAGTACAGGTACAGATACTAGTACAGGTATAGATACTAGTACAGGTACAGATACTAGTACAGGTACAGATACTAGTACAGGTACAGATACTAGTACAGGTATAGATACTAGTACAGGTACAGGTACAGATACTAGTACAGGTATAGTTACTAGTGCAGGTACAGATACTAGTACAGGTACAGATACTAGTACAGGTATAGTTACTAGTACAGGTACAGATACTAGTACAGGTACAGATACTAGTACAGGTATAGATACTAGTACAGGTACAGATACTAGTACAGGTACAGATACTAGTACAGGTACAGATACTAGTACAGGTACAGATACTAGTACAGGTACAGATACTAGTACAGGTATAGATACTAGTACAGGTATAGATACTAGTACAGGTATAGATACTAGTACAGGTATAGATACTAGTACAGGTATAGATACTAGTACAGGTATAGATACTAGTACAGGTACAGATACTAGTACAGGTATAGATACTAGTACAGGTATAGATACTAGTACAGGTACAGATACTAGTACAGGTATAGATACTAGTACAGGTATAGATACTAGTACAGGTATAGATACTAGTACAGGTATAGATACTAGTACAGGTATAGATACTAGTACAGGTATAGATACTAGTATAGGTGTAGATACTAGTACAGGTATAGATACTAGTACAGGTATAAATACTAGTACAGGTATAGATACTAGTACAGGTATAGATACAGGTACAGGTACAGATACTAGTACAGGTATAGATACTAGTACAGGTATAGATACAGGTACAGGTATAGATACTAGTACAGGTATAGATACTAGTACAGGTATAGATACTAGTACAGGTATAGATACTAGTACAGGTATAGATACAGGTTCAGGTACAGATACTAGTACAGGTATAGATACTAGTACAGGTATAAATACTAGTACAGGTATAAATACTAGTACAGGTATAGATACTAGTACAGGTATAGATACTAGTACAGGTATAGATACAGGTACAGGTACAGATACTAGTACAGGTATAGATACTAGTACAGGTATAAATACTAGTACAGGTATAGATACTAGTACAGGTATAGATACTAGTACAGGTATAGATACTAGTACAGGTATAGATACTAGTACAGGTATAGATACAGGTACAGGTACAGATACTAGTACAGGTATAGATACTAGTACAGGTATAGATACAGGTACAGGTATAGATACTAGTACAGGTATAGATACTAGTACAGGTATAGATACTAGTACAGGTATAGATACTAGTACAGGTGTAGATACTAGTACAGGTATAGATACTAGTACAGGTATAGATACTATACAGGTATAGATACTCAGTACAGGTATAGATACTAGTACAGGTATAGATACTAGTACAGGTATAGATACTAGTACAGGTATAGATAACTAGTACAGGTGTAGATACTAGTACAGGTGTAGATACTAGTACAGGTATAGATACTAGTACAGGTATAGATACTATATTATGTGAGATACTAGTACAGGTGTAGATACTAGTACAGGTATAGATACTAGTACAGGTGCAAAAATTCCCTAATAACTCCAACACATAACACTACTTCCAATTAAGAGATAACATCAGGTATTACATCATAATGCCTCCACTCCTTACCAACCCCACCCCCGCTACCCCCCACACCCCACCCACACCCCCACACTCCACCCACACCCCCACACACCTCACACCCCTCCACACACCCCCCACACCCCCACCTCCCCCTCCCACACATATCAGCATAACAAACACCTCAGATCATCACTGACAGTCGCCCCCAAAAAACAATCTGAGACTTGGGGGGCAGGGGACTAGTAAAGGGAGGGGTGGGGGGAATTAAGGAGGTGAGGGGTGGAGGGATAGGAGGGTATGGAATGCAGGTGGAGGAGAGAGGGAAGGAGTGGGTGATGGAAGGAAGGGATGGATATGCTAGAGGGAGGAAAGAAGAGAGATGGAGGAAGAGGATTGAGAGAGAAGGAGGGAAGGAGGGAGGACGGAAAGGAACAGGAGAGTGGGGGAGAGTGGCTGGAAGAGAGGAGAGGTTAGAGGTAGGGGGACTGGCTCATGTAAAGGAGGGGGGGGGACTTAGAGTGAAGGAGGAGAGAGGGAGGGAGGGAGGGAGGGACTAGTTCAAGTAGAGAGGAGGAGGGGGGAGGGAGGGGTGTACCTGTCCAAGGTGATCAGCTCGGCGGGCAGGTAAGTAACCTCGCCACGGGCCACTGTCACGGTCAAGGTCACGACCGTGTCTTTCCCGCTCAGTAGTGTGGCGGACAGACAGACAGACAGACAGACATAAACATACACTCACACAAACACACAAACATTCACACACACACAGAAAAACACACACATGTACACGAGTAATACAAACGTCACGAGACAACGTACACACGCCGAGGTGGACCTTGGCTGGAGTCCAAGGATTCGACTCTCACTTGTTCCTCATAGACAGACACAGAGACAGACAGACAGAAAACAAAAACAAAGCAAAGACAATAATGATATCAATAACAACAACCAAAAAAATGAAAATTAACACAAACAAATGCGAGGATAAGGCAGCAGTAGTAGTAGTAGTAGTAGTAGTAGTAGTAGTAGTAGTAGTAGTAGTAGTAGTAGTAGTAATACAGGATAATAATAACAATAACAACAACAATACTCCTACTACTACTACTACTACTACTACTAATAATAATAATAATAATAATAATAATAACAATAATACTAACGAAAACAATAATAACAATAACAACAACAATACTCCTACTACTACTACTACTACTACTACTACTACTACTACTACTACTGCTAATAATAATAATAATAATGATAATAATAATAATAATAATAATAACAACAACAATAATAACGAAAACAATAATAACAATAACAACAACAACATTAAAATCATCTGAACGAAAAAAAAAAAAAACTACAGAAGAAAATGAAAATCACTACTAAATAAAAGTAATAAGATATACCATCAATAAACATACACCTTTTTTCATATTATTTCACTCACATCGTTAACAATAAACTCTGAATCGTAATATTTCTCATTATTGGAACCGGTTTTAAGGAGACCTGACTGAACTTGGGTGAAAAATCCGGGTTTTTCTCTTAAGGTAAATCTCTCTTTAATATCTCACTAATTGTTATGGGGATTTGGGGATTTATGGGTGAGGATTATCGGTTGTTCTTTAATTGTTCTTGTTCTTTGACTTGTTCTTTTTCTTCTTTCCCCTTTCTCTCTAAGTACTTTTTATTATATCAGGACGTAGGTTGAAATTTGGTCTGCAATACTACTACTACACTACTACTAATAATACTACTGACATTACTGTACTACTACTACTACACACAATAATAAGTAGAACAAATGCCTCTTAGAAAACAGTATGTAAATTAGTTCAATGACGAGAGTGAACATTAAAATGAACATTACGTCTTTTACTTGTGAGTTAATAATACCTGACTATTTGCTAGTTCATAAGCTACTAGTATGTGTCGTGGGTTAATACTCGAGAATTACTGAGTCTTTAAGGATAATACTTGAGAATTATTTGATGTTGAAGGATAATACTCGAGAATTATTTGGTGTTGAAGGATAATACTTGAGAATTATTTGGTGTTGAAGGATAATACTTGAGAATTATTTGGTGTTGAAGGATAATACTCGAGAATTATTTGGTGTTGAAGGATAATACTTGAGAATTATTTGGTGTTGAAGGATAATACTTGAGAATTATTTGGTGTTGAAGGATAATACTCCGGAATTATTTGTCTTTCATCAATAATACAAAAAATAATAAAAAAATAATACGAGTTTAATCTTACTTATATAGATATTTAATACCTATTTTCATTCCAACTAACCAAAAGAAATTCTTATATATATCTAATTAACTCACTAATCTAATCTTTAATCCTATATAATCTACTCCCAGGTTCTACTTAATCTACTGTATAATAGACTCAATCCTGTAATCTACCCTGACCTGTAATCTGCCCTGACCTGTAATCTACCCTGACCTGTAATCTATCCTGACCTGTAATCTATCACACACCTCTTACAGGTCGTGACGCCGTGTACGATAACTTTTCCTCCTCCGGTACGACATCGAATCAAAACAAAACCCGATAATTACCGCAGCGTTGGTGAGTATTATATATATATTTTTGTTATTGATAGTTTGTGTAATATAAAGTAGAGAGAAAAAAAGTATATAATTAAAAGAGGGCCAAGGGTTTAGTTTGATATTGTTTGAAGGTAGTTAGTTGTATAAGAGGGTAGTTAAGACATGGTTATTATATAGATCGAAATACCTTGTACTGTACTGTTTTGGGTCTTCGTTGTCTCTTTAGATTCTGTTTATTTTTTGTCTGTTACCTTGTCGTTCCCTCCTTCCCTCGCTTAACCTCCCTCCCTCTCTCCCTCGTTCCCTCCCTCCCCCGTTCCCTCCCTCCCTCGTTCCCTTCTTCCATTAACTCTCCCCTCCCTCCATCCTAATACCTTCTCTTTCCTCCCTCCCTGAACCTCTTCTTTCCTCCGTTTCCTTTCTTCTCTCCTGCACTCATTCCTCCCTTCCTTCTCCTCTCCATTTCCCTCCTTCCTTCCTCCTCCTCCTCTCTATTCCTTTCCTTCTTCCTCCCAACCCTCCCTCTCAACACCCCCTCACACCCTCACACCCCCTCACCTCACACCCCTCACCTCACACCCCCTCACCTCCCCCCCCACCTTCATGAAGCCAAGAGAAAGGTTTATGTTACCTGTAATTACCTTTAATTCTACCTGATTCAAATAAGTCACACGGCAACATCACCTTTTATTATTATTATTATTATTATTATTATTATTATTATTATTTTTATTATTATTATTATTATTATTATTATTATTACACAAAAGCCTAACGCGGAAAGTATAAAATTGTTCGCCTTATTCTGCTAATTTGGAAAGACCGTATGACCTGAGACCCTGGGACCTGAAACAAGTACCCGAACCCACAGAGATCAGAAACCTGAAATAGGAACCAGAGACCGACACAAGGACCTGAGACCTGACACAAGAACCAATAGACACAAGGATCTGAGACCTAACACAAGGACCTGAGACCTGAAAGAGAGGACGAGGGACCCAGGAGGTAGACTTGAGGGACGCCGCAAGATTGTCTGGAGGTCAGGTTCAAGGCCTCCGCGACCGGTTTAGCTACAGTGGTCATGAGGGCCGCGGTGTGGGACCTCTCATACCCGTGTCTTCCCAGCGATGACCTCACCCGCCTGACCTGAGCTGAGGGACACGTGACGGTGACCTGAGAGATACGTGGCGCTGACCTGAGAGATTCGTAGTGGTGACCTTACCTTACCTTATCTTACCTGCCTGACCTGAGCTGGGAGACACGTGACACTGATGACGGTGACCTGAGAAATGCGTGGTGGTAACCTAACCTAAGCCTAACTTAACTCTACCTATCGCCACCACGAGCGATGAATAACGCCTGGCACTAACTCAGAATGATACGCCTTATAGAAGCTACAGCATAATGGAAGGTCGTTTGTCTTCTGTGTACCTGGGTGGAACACGAACGTCTGTCTGCCAGTGTTGTCTGTATTGTGCCTGTGGTGGCGTTGAGAGAGAGAGAGAGAGAGAGAGAGAGAGAGAGAGAGCTTCACCCCTTCAACAACCAACAGAGAGAGAGAGAGCTCTTCACCCCTTCAGTAACCAACAGAGAGAGAGAGAGAGAGAGCTTCACCCCTTCAACAACCAACAGAGAGAGAGAGAGAGAGAGCTTTACCCCTTCAACAACCAACAGAGAGAGAGAGAGAGAGAGTATAATACACATATATACACGTATACGTCATCTCCACATGAAGTAATCGGAGAAGGAAAAAAAAATAATCGAATGAGTCATCGTAGGATTTGTTTAAGAAGGATTTGATCCGGCTTGAAGCATGGAAGCCTCTCTCTCTCTCTCTCTCTGCATCCCAACGTAATACTTGCACACTTAAGCACACACACACACACACACACACACCCTACAATTAACCTGTAACCTGTTATGTAATATGTACAGCTTATACAGGTAATGGGTTCTTATTTTCGCATTGCTTATTATATACACAACTAATACATAATACACAACTAATACATCATACATAGTACACACAATACATCATATATAGCACACATAATACATCATACATAATACACACAATATATCATACATAGTACACATAATACATCATACATACAATACTATTCATCATACTTAGTACACATAATACATCATACAAGACATACATCACACACCATATACAACATACACCAATACAAATATACACGGGAGGTCAATTTTTCCTAATTTGACAGTCGCGCCATTTTTTCCTGTGTCATTGTGCCATTTTACTGTGCCATTTTTCCTGTGCCATTTTTCCTGTGCCATTTTTCTACCTTCACAAAGACCACCGCGTGTCAGGTATCAGTTATTTCCCATCACCTGCCCAGGTATTGACAGGTTTGTACAGTTTCTTATGGTAAAAAAAAAAATATTAATAATGACCACGAAACACGAAGCAAGTTTTGTAAGATCAAGTGTAAAGTGTATCTGCTGGGTGTTGCTCTCTCTCTCTCTCTTATTAAAGTGAGAGAGAGAGAACAATTGAAGACGTTCATTATCCCCCAGTACAACAGAACACTACCTCCAAACACCTGTGTCCTCACCATAACCAGGTAAGACACCCATCAGACACGGCCCAACAGGTGATCGTGTCTTGTGACCTTTAAACACCTATTAAGTTGTCAACACACTGTGCCTCTCCCTCACACATCTTACAGTACCAAGTGACGTCTCTTCTCTCTCTGTGGAGGGGTAGCGGGGGAAAGTAAAGAGGAGAGGGTAAAGGAGGATAAGGTGAGGAGAAAGGTAGATAGGGGGGGGAAACAGGAGGAGGAGGAGGAAGGGTTAAGGGGGAGTAGAGACATGCTGCTTGTTCAGTATGTGTGTAAAAGGTTGTCAAGGTGGGTTCATTATCTCCACAGGTAACTACTACGCTACCTGGGCTGTTTTTATTTACGGCTGCTATAAAAATTTGATATCTCTCTCTCTCTCTCTCTCTACCACAACCACTCCTTCTTAAGCAACTATTATCCACGCCGTGATCCGTTAACTCTCAAGATGTAACCACACACATTATCCAATCACTTATGAGGTTCCAAAATCCCTATCCTAGACCGGCTAATCACCAGCTGAGTGAGGCGCCGGACAGGTAAACATCCAGCGTTTGATGATTTAAATTCCACCTGTTTGAGTTTATTTGGGTGATCATCTACTAGACACTGCTTGACTATTATGTAAACAAGGCGATGAGACTCAGGTAGGCATTATGTCTCGTGGGGGATTATCAGGTGTTTGGGTACAGGTAAAATCAGGTGAGATCTCTACGGTGTGTGTGTGTGTGTGTGTGTACCCCTGGTTCACACAGGTCAGGCAGGCCACAGTTGTAATAACGGGACAGCAATTGATGATCCGTGGATTGGATTACCATAAGCAAATTCACGAACTGTCTAATGATCCCTCCCTCCCTTCCTAATCCCTCCCCTACTAATCCTTCCCTCCCTTCCTAATCCCTCCGCTACTAATCCTTCCCTTAATCCCTTCCCTCCCAATCTTCCATTCCTCTAATCTGTCTCCCCCTATTCCCCTAACCCCGAATCTCTCCTCACCTTAATCCCTCTCTTCTCAGTTTCACCTCTCTCTCTCTCTCTCTCTCTCTCTCTCAATGTTAACTATTCAACACAGGTAAATTAGTAATCATCTTCCAATTGTGTCGAACAAAGAAATTAAACTGACCCCTGAAATAAACTCTTTTTTTTCTATATTATTCAGCGTTTCATAAAGTTTCATTCTCACTTCACATTATATACAGAGTTGCTGGTGAACGATGGACGTGTGGATGTGAACGTTAATACTGAGACACACACACACACACACACACATATACACATACACATATACATATTCACGTTCACAGATCTTCAAACAAATGGAGTATATACACACACACACACACAGGGGTGGTCTGAAAAATGGCAAATGAAATTCAACACCAGCAAGTGCAGCGTGCTTAATATTGGAAGAACAAATACTTATAATTTATACAGCCTTAACAACATCAACCTAGAGAAGTCGACTTGTGAAAGAGACCTAGGGGTACTTGTAAGCCCGGTCCTACGGCCTAGAAAACAGTGCGTTAATGTTCGAAACAAGTAAAACAGAGTATTGGTTTTATATCTAGAAGTGTGGCAATAAGAGTGAGGTTCTATTGCAACTATATTCCTTGCGCTAGCCAGCCGCACCTCGATTATGCGGTTCAGTTCTGTGCCCCTATTATAGAATGGATATAAATTCACTAGAGTCGGTGCAGCGAAGAATGACAAAAATGATTCCGGGACTTAGAAACCTTCCATATCAGGATAGGTTAAAGAAACTTAACTTGCATTCCCTAGAAAGACGTAGAGTGCGGGGAGATATGATAGAAGTATTTAAGTGGGTGAAAGGAATCAATAAAGGGGATATAGATAAAATTCTTATAATATCCGAGCAGGATAGGACTCGGAGCAACGGATTCAAGTTGGATAAGTTTGGGTTTAGGAGGGAGATAGGAAGAAACTGGTTCACAAATAGGGTGGTGGACGAGTGGAACAAGCTTAGCAACTTTGTAGTAAGTGCTGGAACGCTGGAATGTTTCAAAAGGAGGCTAGATAGATTCATGGATGATAGAGAGTGGTAGTAACTCTCGACAGGAGCTGCCATGCACAGGCCAACCGGCCTATTGCAGACTCCTTATGTTCTTATGTTCTCTAAATACTTTATTTATAATGCAAAAAATATTCACATTTTATTTTGAGCATTTCAGTCAAAATTTCCCTCTGACGTGACGACACTTCCTGCTGGTGTGTGTGTGTGTGTGTGTGTGTGTGTGTGTGTGTGTGTATGCGTGTGTGTGTGTATGCGTGTGTGTGTGTGTGATATTATCTTCGAAATTTACTCCCTAGAATTAGCTTGGGAATTGCCTTAACTTGTCCAACAAATTCTCGCGGCGTCCCCAGGAAGAATTTGCAGAGTCATGTCACACAATTTAGTTTCTGTTAGCTGCATCTGTTGTTTATATCGTCCCTGTTGGCTAGTTTCTGTTGATATAGTAAAAATAATGACACTTAATATTAGTACTTGTAATAATGATAATAACGTTGATAGTAGTAATAATGACGATACTACTACTACTACTACTACTACTACTACTACTAATAAATCCTAACAAAAAATATAAAAAAATACAGTAAAAAAATAATACAGAAAAATAAACCAAGTGAAGCAGGTAACCCACACCTTGTACGGTACATATTTGACCACGTTATGTGTACCTGTGGTTACCTGGGAAACGCTTTTGACAATATGCAAATTAGTACAGGGTCAAGCAAGCAGGATTTATCATCCCCCCGTGTACGTCTAGTTGTGGTTGTGTGTGTGTGTGTGTGTGTGTGTGTGTGTGTGTGTGTGTTTGGTGTCAGTTTACATGTTTATGGATAGCGGTTCACATTCTTAAACAACTGGCATGACATCTTGAGTCTAGGTACGGTGGTTTTATCATCACGTACGACATTTTAATTTTATTTTGTACGATAATTTATCTTTCAGTACGATAGTCTAATATTAAGGTCTGGTGATGTAGCGCATTTGTGCGATAACTTAATTTTAGATACGATAACTTAACCTCAGGATATGATATCTTAACCCACGCTTATGATAACAGCATTCGATATACGATAACACACCTACCATAACGATAACTTAACCTCAGGGACGATACTTCATCTCAATATTCAAGGTGTGTTGTGTGGATACAGCTCTCGCCTCTTGTTCTAGGGGTCAGTGGTTCGATTCCAATGCAGGCGCTCCCAGTTCACCCAGCTGTAAATGGGTACCTAAGTTTACAATTTATATAGAGAAACAGGTACATTATGAACACACATGACTGACAATATTAAACCCCATGGCATCGAAATATTAAAAAAGTCGATTAAAGAAGAACAAAGAAATATGATCATAAACAATAAACAACAACAGGAACTACGAGAGTAAACAATAAACAAGAACTACGACAACAAACAACTTCACAAGACGTATCTCAACACGAAATCTCAATAAACAAACCACGTATCTTATTTTTTTTCTCTTAAATGGAAAAAATAATACGAGAAAGCTCTTAACTTATCTCACTTTATCTACAAAACAGAAATATCTACTAAACATTAAAACACTACAAAATAACACTAATACTCTACTGAGATACATTGTTGCGGAACATTCTTTTTTTTTATGGGCGAATCTTTAAGAATCCGGACTCGAGACAGTTACACGAACGGCTGGAGAAAAATGTCAACAAAGGCGACGATGAACTGAGCTGCGGCATAAATCGTTTTGTTAATGGCGAACTCACAGATGGGCGGCGGCTGTGTCTATGACTGGCATTTTTGGTGCTATTGTTGCCAGGTCGATGAGCTGGTGTGATTGGCTGCCACCGAACGAGCAAAGCAAAGCACCAAGTACAGGTGAGGAGGTGGTGTTGACGGTGTTAATGGACAGGTGTTACGGGAAGGTTTTTTGTTGTTGTTGAGGAGGTTAAGGGGGGCTTAGGATAGTCTTTTTGCCTATCTGTCTGACGGCGTTGTTGTAAGATGAATGAAACCAGAATAATGCAACAGCGCCCACTGCTTTGGGTTCACGAATCTGACCCTCAAAGGGGGTTCGTGGAGCAGCGGTAGAGGCAAACATGACTTAAGTAGTTGACTATATTAGCGAATGGTCACGGGTTCGATTCCCTCTATTGTATACGATCACCTCTGCACTGGGTAGGGAAGGAGTTAACTGGACATACACACACACACACACACACATACACACACACTCTATATACATACTGTACCATCAGCCAGGGTGGGGGGCAGTGATCCGGCCTCTGTGTATGTGTTACTAGACAGAAATGAGAACGACTGAGTGTTTGAATGTGTGTGTGGGTGTTTAGTAGTGAAAGGGGGTGCTGGTGGTAAAGTGCGTGAGGCTAGAAGAGTGTGTGTGTGAAGTGCGTGTGGCTGGAAGTGTGTGTGCGTGATGTGTGTGTGACTGGAAGTGTGTGTGCGTGAGGCTGGAAAAGTGTGTGTGTGAAGTGCGTGTGGCTGGAAGTGTGTGTGCGTGATGTGTGTGTGACTGGAAGAGTGTGTGTGGCTGGAAGTGTGTGTGCGTGATGTGTGTGTGACTGGAAGTGTGTGTGCGTGAGGCTGGAAAAGTGTGTGTGTGAAGTGCGTGTGGCTGGAAGTGTGTGTGCGTGATGTGTGTGTGACTGGAAGAGTGTGTGTGTGTGAAGTGCGTGAGGCTGGAAAAGTGTGTTTGAAGTGTGTGGAACATAGTGGAAGGCATTATAGGCGACAGAAACAATTACTTTAAGAATAATAACAAAATCTCTCTCTCTCTCACCTGTCGTACAAGCATCAACCACCCCTAATGAACAAGGTAATTTAGGCTGGGAAGAAACAGTGTGTGTGGTGAAGGTAAAGCTAATTACCTCCGCCGTTTACCTGAGCAACAGGTATAAGAACATCAATTAACACCTGTCACCCTTGGTCGTTATAAAACTCTCTCGTTAAGACCCCTTTTTTTTATTTCTTGTTTGTTTTCGTAGTTTATTTGCTTGTTTTGATTGTTTAGCTACTTGTTTTCTTTGTTTATTTCCTTGTTTTTTATTTAACTTGTTCTTTGTTTATTTGTTTTGCTTGTTTATATCTTTATTTCCTTGTTTTTTGTTTATTTTCTTTTTTCTTTGTTTAATTTCTTTGTTTTCGCTTATTAGTTTTGTTTTTTCTCTTCTTGTTTTGAATAGGATTTTTTTTTCTTGCCGTTTTCTTGTCTTATGGAAGAATTGGGATTAATTGTTCAATATTTGGTAGTGTACTTATGAACACTTATACCAGTAGTACTTATACATAAACCTGTACTTACTTATACTTCTATTTACACTTATACGTAATCGATAATAATTTTGTGTGGAGTTGTTTCTGTGTTAAGTATTTAATAAGTGTTTTTGAAAGGTGTGATTTGGGTTAGGTTAGGTTAGGTTAGCTTAGGTTAGGTAGGGTTAGGTTAGAAAAGGCTAGGTTAGGTTAGGGTCTTGTTGGGTTAGGTTATTTTGAATTGGGTTAGGTATGGTTGGGTTGGGTTAGGTATGGTTGGGTTAGGTATGGTAGGGTTGGGTTAGGTATGGTTGGGTTGGGTTAGGTATGGTTGGGTTGGGTTAGGTATGGTTGGGTTGGGTTAGGTATGGTTGGGTTGGGTTAAATATGGTTGGGTTGGGTTAGGTATGGTTAGATTAGATTAGATTAGGTTACCACGCCACCATAACCCAGACACAAAATTCACCCATACAACCAAAACAACACAACCAACCCACCAACACGATATATCAACCACACCACCACACACTCACCGCTCGTTATCCACCTTCCTCTGGTCTCGTGGGTCCGGGTGTCGTAAAACACTTACTGTACACCGAGAGGGATAATCCGCGGTGTAAATCAAGGGTGTAAATGCTTTGTAAATAATTGTTGTTGAGAGTTGTAGGTGAAGCTGAGAACGAAAATGTTGAATGAGGGTTTTGTTGAGTTTAATGGCTTCAACCTTAGTGGGGGGAGGAGGGTTTGTGGGGGCAAGCCATGGGGGTGGGGGGTGTTTGTAGGGGTGTGGGGGGTGTTGGGGGGTGGGGGTGTTTATGGGGGGATGGGGTGTCGAAAGTGGGGGCATTTGGTAGGGTGTGGGGGTGTTTGTGGGGGCGTGGGGGTGTTGGGGGTGGTGGGGGTGTTTATGGGGGGGTGGGGTGTTTAGTGCAAAAGTGCTGGTGGCTTATGGGGGGTAAAGGGTGTGGTGGGGGGTGCCTAGGGGTGGGGGTGTTTGTAGGGGTGTCAGGTGTTTCATAAAAGGAAGTAAGCTGGTAGGGTAAAAGTTTAGAGGGGAAGTGTCCACAAAGTGGGGGTTTGGGAGGTGTTTATGGGGGTGTTTGTGTGTGGGGGGGTGTAGGTGGATGTGGGGATGTGGATGAGTTTGTGTGTATGTGTGTGTGTAGAGTTGAGTTTAAATTTATAAGTATATGTATAAATGTAATGTATATAAGTAAATTAATATATACTGTACACCTGGATGTTTACACGTAACTCACGACCCGGAAATAGTGAACTCAACTCAGCTGACAGAGGTGAAGGATGGGTAGATTAGCAGTTTTATCAAGATTACTCAGGTATTAAATCTTCTTAAGCAATATTTGTAAAGATCACTTAGCGTTAACGACTGCGGGAACTCTCTTAGCGTATAGAAAAATAACATCTTGGAGCAGAAGCAGCTTTCGAGTGTGACTATTTTATTTTTATTTTTTTTAATTAACAGTAAAAGTAAGATTGTGTTTATGTTTTTATTTTAAGTTGATTTTACGATAAGATTAATTAATTATTTTTTTTAGGGAGAATATTTGGATTTAAATTTTTTTATGGATTCGTGGAAAAATATTTGATCTTACGATTTTTTGGGAGAGGAAGTTAAAAAAAAAAATACTGGAATGTTTTGGAAGATGTAAAGTTAAAAAAAAATAGTATTACGATAAAAAAAATTGTGAAAACATTTATAATGAATGGGTGCGTGACGTCATATCTTGAATGGGTGCGTGACGTCATATCTTGAATGGGTGCGTGACGTCATATCTGTAAACAATTGTGTCAACTCCGTAAAAAAGTAGACAGATGTTGTTGAAACTTACTAAGGACATCAGATACTAACAGTCTAACAGCCAATCTTAATAAAAAAAAATCATGTAAATGTGTGTATGGCTATCTTGCCTTCGCTTTGTTTACATTGTGGGGGAAAGAGGGTAGAGTACTTACACCACTCATTACTCTCTCTCTCTCTCCTCCTCAACAGCCACATCTCTCCTCACTGTCACTCCTCTCCCACACCACGTACCCCCACACTCCACACCCCAACCCACCCCACTGCCCACCCTAACTCATTGACACATACCCCCCACACCCCCACAAAACAGAGGAGGAGGGAAGGAAATCGTGACTTCCTGGTCGTCAACTCAATTCAGTGCCAAGGTAGTGGAGGAGGAAGAAGATGAGACAGAATAAAGATTAAGATGATAAAGAAGACACAATGAAGATAAGATGATAAAGCGAGGGAATAATGATAATAATAGGAGGAGGGGGGGTGGAGGAGAGATAGATTGATGGTGAAATTGGTGAATGAGGAAAGGATAGTGGATGATGGATAGATTGGTAAATGGTGGGACTGGGATGGATTGGTGGGTTAGGTTAGGCTTCTGGTTAGTTAGGGTTTGGCTTATTAGGGTTTGGTTTGGTTTGGTTAGGTTAGGTTAGGTTAGGTTTGGTTTCCATTTGTTGTCTTAGTATTTTACTGTCGCTTTCCACACTTTGTCTGGGCAAGAAGAAGAAGAACAAGAACAAGAACAAGAAGAAGATACAAAAGATATAACAAAAAATCGTGAAGAATTATTACGAACGACAAAGACAGTGTGAAGAAACTCGTGATAAAAGTGGAAATGAAAGATAACAGATGAAGACGTGACACCTGCACTACAATCCGATTACGAATGACGTGAGTGAAGGAAAATCATGATAAAGGTGTGAAGAGAGAGAGGTAAATTATCTGTGTTTGTATGTCCGTGAGAAGGAAAATAGTGATAAAGTAAGGGTAGAGGTAGACACAGAGAGGGAGTGAGGACGTGATAAACTATACGAAGCAACGAAGAGAAAAAAATATCAAGGAAGAAGAGTCAAGCGTAGGGAAGGGTGATGACGTCAGCTTCTTCGTCTTCCTCCTCCTCCTCCTCCTCCTCTTTCTTCCCCCCCTCCCTCCCTAGCAAGGTCATTCTCTACTCCCCCTTCGTCCAAAATTTCCCCCTCCCCCTCCCCCGTTCCTTCCGTCCCCCTTACCCTCCCATTTACCTTTCCATTCCCCTCTATTTTCTTCCCTGGCTCTTTTCACACCCCCTCTTTTCCCTCCCTCCCTCATTATCCCCCCTCCCCCCACAAATCAGGATAATGGCGTTAATATATAAGTACACAAGGAAGAGGAGGAAGAAGGAGGAAGAGGAGGAGGGTGGAAGAAGGAGGAAGAGGAAGGGGAGGGTGGAAGAAAGAGGAAGAGGAGGAGGAGGAAGAAGAGGTGAGGTAAGGGAAGGCCATGGTCGTTTATACAGGTGAGATCACGACTTCTGCCTTAATGAGGGGAGGGAGAAGGGCACACCTGAGACTCATGGTAATGTATGGTAGCTTAGGTAAGAGTATGGTAGTGCATGGTAGCTTGGGTAAGATGAGGATGGTAGTGCATGGTAGCTTGAATGAGAGGAGTATGGTGTATAGATAAAACAACTGACAGACGATAAGTAACAAATTTAAAGAATTGACGAACGATAAACGACAGAAAACTATAGATGACATAAACAACTGACGAACGATAAACAGATAGCTAAAGACGATAAAAACAACTGACGAACGATAACATAACTAAAGATGACATAAACAATTGATGAATGATAAACAGAAAACTATAGATGACATAAACAATTGACGAACGATAAACAAGAAAACAAAAGATGAAGCATAATAAAAGAATCTGATTTGAGAACTTTGCCACATTGAGATATTTACTAATTATGTTCTACCGCCAAGGCCGTAACACAACCCGGTATTAATGAGCGGCTGTCACACCTCCCTCATACAACAGGCTGAGTGTGTGTGTGGATAGGTGGGTGGGTAGGTGGGTGGGTGGATGGTGTTGTGAAAGATGCTAATTGTTCTTTTGTTGTTACTGTAGTGCAGGGTAACACACACGCACACACATATTCATGCACGTACAGCACATCCCTGTATACATACATACAAACTCGTAGGTACATACTTACATACATACATACATACATACATACATACATACATAATTTCATAGTTGCACATATACAAATGAGAACCTATCAGTTTTATTGCTAATTAATACAGGTAATAATCAATTAAGTTTACATATGAACGTATGGACAGGTGAGAATCGAGAGATAATTTATGCACAGGTAAAGGGGGGGGGGTTAAGTTAGGTGTTGTTGTGTCGTGATATTACAAGATACCGTGTGTGTGTGTGTGTGTGTGGTGACTCAGTAAGGGTAGGTGCGTGAGAACCAGGACCTCACCAGCTATGTGGGTGTGTTGGGTGGGATGGGTTAGTGTGGGTGTGTTGGGTGGGATGGGTTAGTGTGGGTGTGTTGGGTGGGATTGTATGTATGTATGTTTGTATGTATGTATGTTTGTATGTATGTATGTTTGTATGTATGTATGTTTGTATGTATGTATGTTTGTATGTATGTATGTATGTATGTATGTTACCTCCCCTTAGAGAGAACAAAACTCAGAACACCCTCAAGGGAAATTTGTTCTCACGGTGACGTTGAGAACTGTTGAAGAAGCGTGACGGTAATGAGTCATTATCACAGGTAAAAATATTTAACAGTGAGATACGTAACTAGTTCTGGAAAATGTAATTGTCAAGGTAACAGGTGATGTCACTTGAGGGAAGGAGGTAGAGGAAATTGTCAGAGGGAGAGGCGAAGGAAGGGAAAGAGGGAGAGGGGAGTGAAGGGAGGGAGAGGGGGAGGAAGGGAAAGAGAGGAGAGAGAGAGAGAGAGAGAGAGAGAGAGAGAGAGGTAGAGAGAGAGAAAGAGAGAGAGAGGGAGAAAGGGAAAGAGAGAGGAGGAAGGGAGAGGAGGAAGGGAGAGGGGAGGAAAGAGAGAGAGGGAGGAAGGAAAGAGAGAAAGGGAGGAAGGGAAAGAGGAAAGGAGGAAGGGTGAGAGAGAGAGGGGGGGGAAGAACGAGATACAAAGGGAAGGGGAGTAGAGGAGGAAAGAGAGTAAATTGTCAGAGGGAGAGACGAGGGAAAGAGAGAGAGAAGGGAGGGAGGAAGGAAAGGAAATGTCAGAGGGAAGTAACGTAAAAAATATTAGAATAATGTTAATGGATTATAGGAATTAATTTTAGTGTTTTTGTAGTGGTGATGGCTGAAATTCACCACTGGCATACCCTCCCCTCCTCACCCTCCCCCATTCCTCACCCTTTTCCACCCACCCCATCCTCTTCCATCCCTCCCCCACCTCACCCTCCCCCTTCACCCCCTGCCCCACTCCTCACCCCTCCCCCTTCACCCCTGCCCCCACTCCTCACCCCTTCCACCCACCCCCATCCCCCTCCATCCCTCCCCACTCCTCACCCCTCCCCCACTCAGACGCAGGTGTTGGCTAATTACCGTGTCACCTCGGAGTCTTATTAGTACAGGTGTTGACATTAAGAGTTATTATTATCAACATTTTATTGGTGAAACGGAATTATTATCACCTACAATAATACCTATGTTCAATTACCTGTTTGTTTTCTCATTAACTCCCTGGGATTCTTAATATTATTGTTCATTATTTACCTTAATTACCTGGAGTGACGTCATCAGGCTCAGTTCTTGTATTGGTCATTAGAGTTTTATACCTGGTGTGACGTCATCAGGCTCAGTTCTTGTATCGGCCACTAGAGTTTAATACTTGGTGTGACGTCATTAGGCTCAGTTCTTGTATTGGTCATTAGAGTTTTATACCTGGAGTGACGTCATCAGGCTCAGTTCTTGTATCGGCCAATAGAGTTTTATACCTGGTGTGACGTCATCAGGCTCAGTTCTTGTATCGGCCAATAGAGTTTTATACCTGGTGTGACGTCATTAGACTCAGTTCTTGTATCGGCCAATAGAGTTTTATACCTGGTGTGACGTCATTAGACTCAGTTCTTGTATCGGCCAATAGAGTTTTATACCTGGTGTGACGTCATCAGGCTCAGTTCTTGTATCGGCCACTAGAGTTTTATACCTGGTGTGACGTCATCAGGCTCAGTTCTTGTATCGGCCAATAGAGTTTTATACCTGGTATGACGTCATCAGGCTCAGTTCTTGTATTGGTCATTAGAGTTTTATACCTGGAGTGACGTCATCAGGCTCAGTTCTTGTATCGGCCAATAGAGTTTAATACTTGGTGTGACGTCATCAGGCTTAGTTCTTGTATTGGTCATTAGAGTTTTATACCTGGAGTGACGTCATCAGGCTCAGTTCTTGTATCGGCCAATAGAGTTTAATACTTGGTGTGACGTCATCAGGCTTAGTTCTTGTATTGGTCATTAGAGTTTTGTGCTAAATACTCGGATGTGTAAAACTAGTTCAATACGAGTTTCTTTTTCGGTAAATTTCACGAATAACTCCAACAACTGGCCTTGATCTGTGGAGTCAGTAGAACAACGAAACATTACCTGTCTGCATTTACCTGTCAAGTATATCCTGTACACCTTCACAACCACCCCACCACTCTCCCACCCCCCCCCCTCAATCCTGATAATTGTAACATTCCTATATTACATAAACAATATCATTACGCAGTTAAGTTGATGGTAATTTTGTTGTTATTGTTGTTCTTGTTCTTATTGTTCTTGTTCTTCTTCGTTTGGTTTTCTGACTGTCAACGCTTTTATGTTCACAATATTGTAGAAATTGTATAACCACATGCACAAAAAAAATCTAAACATATTCCACATTTATAAAGCCGGGTTACAATGGGGTGAAATCACTTGTACGTAACCTTTAGGGAATATACAGCAATACGTTACGTCTTCTTAAATAAATAACAATGGGGATTTTTTCTCTATTTGTGTTTAAAGATCCAGAGAATTGTATGTACACAGTGGAAGGCCAAGTGGAAGATAGATAGGGAGGAAGAGGAGGAGGAGAGTGCACGAGGAAGTATAGAGAGATAGGAGGAGAGTGCACAAGGAAGCATAGATAGGGAGGAGGAGAAGGGGAAGGAGAAGAGAAGCGGAATATACGAAAGAGGATGAATAGGGAAGAGGGAGATGAAGAGAGGGAGAGGAAAAGAAATAAGAAGATGAGGAGGTGTGGGTGGGAGAAGATGAGGAAGAGGAGGAGGGGGAGGGCGATAAGGGTTGCTGACGTCATGTCTATTCATAGTGAAGGCTGCGTGATTGTTCTCTCTCTCCACTAAAAATCTACAAGAAAAAATCCAGACAGGTACGCCAAAACACAAAGTCAATTAATAGTTCAGGTAAAGGTAAGTTATTAAGGTAGCGTATACCTGTGTGTGTGGGGGGGGGGTGGGAGAAGGGGTTGTGGTGGTGGTGGTTGTTGTGATAGTGGTAATAGTAGTAATGGTGGCTGTGGTATTTACAGTAGTTGTAGTAGTAGTAGTAATAGTGGTAGTGGTGGTAGTTAGAGGGGTAGTAGTGGTGGTAGTGACCTTGAATCCCTTGAGGTGAGTGTCAGTCGAGGTCACGTGTTGAGTGTGACGTCATCGGTAAACAAGCAGGTCCCCCACTCTCACTTGTAGCTCAATAATCTTAGTTAACATTAAAATATATACAAGCGTATACAAACGAGTCCTTACCGGTGTTTTTATAATGAAGGAATAATTGTTTTTTATACACACACACACACACACATGTACGTATATCCATAAACATACATACATACTTACATATTTATACCACAGTCCCATTTCCTGCTTGTCGTCACACACACACACACACGCACACACACACACACACACACACACACACACCAGAACTTGAGCTGAGTGTTCCGGCATCCCAGACATAAATATATTTCATCTAAAATAAAACACTCGCTTAAAAAATGGACTTGTTGACTTAAAACCTTTTTTCTCAGTACTTGAATAGAATTAGCAGAGTTGTGTGTCAGTCTGTTCGTCTGTGTGTGTGTAATACTTTGATGGAGATTTTCATTGCTTTAAAGTTTTCTTCCGGGACTCTTGAGGTGTGTGTGTGTGTGTGTGTGTGTGTGTGTGTGTGTGTGTGTGTGTGTGTGTGTGTTACGCCTGTACGCAAATCTTAAACAAAAATCATTACCGTTTTAATTCAGTCGTTCGTCTTATTGTTGTTATTATAAAAGTTTTTCGTCTTGTTATTTTGAAGGGTTTCTGCCCCGCCATTATTCCCCAAATCAGAAGAAAAAACAAACATCACATTAACTCATAAACACAGGAAATCTCTACGTCTATTACCGCCATTGTGATTCCCGGCAAGACAAGGGAAGGGAGAGCACTTCAAGTCGATGGATATGGCCTCTGTTTTCAATCTTTTCCATGACTTTTGATGATAGAGAGAGTGAATCATATCCCTTGTCTCACCCCCTCTCTCACCCCCTCTCCTCCCCTTAATGTCTCTCTCTCTCCCCTTTACCTCTCTCTCACCCTCTCCTCCTCTCTCCTCCTTAATGTCTCTCTCTCTCCATCCTCCTCTCTCCTCCCCCTTAATGTCTCACCCTCCTCCTCTCCTCCCCTTAATGTCTCTCTCTCTCACCCCCTCTCCCTCCTCTCCTCCCCTTAATGTCTCTCTCTCTCCCTCCATCCCTCCCTCCTACCACCTCTCCTTCCAGCCAAATCATGATTACGCTAAAGGGTCCAGGTAGTGTACTGCTATCTTGATTAATTTGGTTTTGTTACCTTGAAATGTTTTTTATATTATAAATTTTCTTAAGTTCAGGTATTGTGGGGTTATTTTTGTACAGTTTAGTGTATTGTTATCTTAGGTTAATTAGAATAAGATCAAATGAATGGATAATGTGGAGTTTATGAGGTACGCAAATCCTAGCCTCCGATGTTCTTTTTTTTCTGATAAAACCTGAATAGTCAAGGTCTCAGTCAATGGTAATCCTTCACTAGGAAAAAAATAAAGGCTAATAATCTTGTCGCCTTTGAGCTATGTCTAGTGTATAGTTGGTCACGCATACTCGATAATGCCGCTAGAGGCAAGGACAATAGTACCGAGAGTGACGTGCGTCTTCCTCCCGCCAACGATGTTCATTTGTTTTCTCAGTAACTCTCTCCACAAGTTGATGTTTCTTTTGTCATTACAGCGACGATACTTGCCATTTCTTCATTCATTTATATTCCTCGAGTATTTATATAGTTCATCTTACATCTTTGATACCTTTGCGTTTCCTGATTGGTCTTGTCATCTATAGATTCCGTGATGTTTACCATTTCCACTCCTTTATTTGAGTCTTCTATCCTCTATACAATTTCTGTTTATCATCGTCAGGGTTTCTCCATCTATAGACTTTTCTATTTGGAGTCTCGTGCCTAATATGTTGATATATGTGTTAATAAATGATAAAGATAAGTGAGATAGATTGAGTAGATTAAAATGGAGATTAATAAAATGGTTAAAATTTTGAGAAAATGGCAGCCATAAGCGGCCTTGACTCAGCGTTGGTAGGCTGCTGGACCTCGTGACGTCATCTGCGAAAAGAAGGGTTAAGACACTACCCCGTCATGCTACCACACACTACCATACTACCACATGCTACCACACACTACCACACATTACTATAAACTACCACAGTAAAAAAAATTACATGCATACACACATACATACACACATACGTACATACCTGTACATACATACATAATAATAATGGTTGCCCCTCGTGTAACGAGGATGGCCGGCCCAAGGGCCACCTAGGCGTGAATTTGTTTAAGGTGAAGAAGCTGTCGCCAACGCAACAACCACACCCTGAGTTAACGAGCTGAGTGACCCAGTGTCAAGGAATAGTCCGAGAAGACCGGACAACTCGCCAACTGCACTGGCTAACCATTACCCCGGAACACGATCCGCAAATCGATTAACATCCAGGTCCCCAATTACTGCTGGATAGACAGAGGCAAATGGCGTAAAGAAACTTGCCCATAGTTTCACCCTGCCCGGGGATCGAACCCGGGTCCGATACATACATACATACATACATACATACATACATAGGTACCAACACCTATGATCTCTACAATGGTTGAATTTATACCTAAATTATTTATACCTGAAGCTATCACCTCTCACACCTCATCTACGGGGTGAGGGTGTTAACAAGCCCCGCAAATTGGTGTATGGAATTATTGTCACTAGTTAGTTAGTGTTGAAAGGATGCTATTGGTTCACTTACCTTAGGTCGTTTGCATATCTTTATTGATCGATATTTGTTTACCTGTATGTATTATATTAATTAATAGATGAAAGTGTATAAAAAGACATACGGTGATAACTACCCCAACCAGCCAATTGCAACCATGGTGGACGGCAGTGGTTAACGAGGAGAGGTCGGTGGTAATTAGTTCGAGTCAGTGGGGTCATTAAGGAGACAAGAGAAGGCCAGACACGGTGGTAAATTACTGTCGACTCGAGTGGGGTCAACTTCACCAGTTCGGGTGTGTCAGAACCTACCTGCCTCGTTAGTTAATCTAGGTAGACCACGTGTCAGTGTGTCAGAACCCTTGTCCTGCCTCGTGTAGGTGACCAAGCGGTGTGTTCTGTATATAAAAGAAAATTGAGAGAGAGTGTGTGTGTGTGTGTGGTGAAAGCGATGCTGATATAAAAGAAAATTGAGAGAGAGAGAGAGAGAGAGAGAGAGATTATTAACAAATTGTAATAAAGAGACAGAGTGAGAGACGAATGAAGAGACAGACAGACATAGAGATAAAATTAAAAGACGAAGATAAGAAATAAGTAGAGGGAAGGAGAAAAGGTTAGGTTAGGTTAGGTTAGGTTAGGTTAGGTTAGGTTAGGTTAGGTTAAACAGGGTTAGGATAATGCTTATATAAAGATGAATTATCCTGCATCGTCCTTTTTACCAACGTCGCTATGGTATAATAATGTCATGTTTGGGCGTCTAAATATAATAACACACCGAGAGGTTAAGACGACCTCCTAACACACCGAGAGGTTAAGACGACCTCCTAACACACCGGAGAGGTTAAGACGACCTCCTAACACACCGAGAGGTTAAGACGACCTCCTAACACACCGAGAGGTTAAGCCGACCTCCTAACACACCGAGAGGTTAAGACGACCTCCTAACACACCGAGAGGTTAAGACGACCTCCTAACACACCGAGAGGTTAAGACTACCTCCTAACACACCGAGAGGTTAAGACGACCTCCTTAAGGGTGAGAGGTCATCATCACCATGGGGAGGGGGATGGGTTAGTGTATGTAAAAAATCCGAGTTATCGTACAGTGGCCATTGTCAATATTACAAGAGTACAATAATGTCACGTTCAGGTGTCCGTTTCGCTCACCTGCCGACCAATACACATTTCCCACCTGATTAACTACTAATTAATAGGTGGCTTCTGTTCCCTGCCTCAAGGATACACGGAGCGACTACCTCCCACCCTGCCAGTTGACCTGTGACCCTACTAGTAGTGACCTGTGACCTTGCCAGTTGACCTGTGACCCTACTAGTTGTGACCTGTGACCTTGCCAGTTGACCTGTGACCCTACTAGTTGACCTGTGACTCTACTAGTTGACCTGTGACACTGCTAGATGACCTGTGGCCCTGCCAGTTGATCTGCGACACTGCCAGTTGACCTGTGACCCTGGAAGTTGACCTGTGACCCTGGCAGTTGACCTGTGACCCAGCATAAGCTGCCAACCGACATCTGGGGCTATTCAACCACCAACACTACCACCACACCCACACCTACCACCACCTCCATCACCACTCCAACCACTACCCCCACCACCACGACAATCACCATCACCACCACCACCTCTACCACAACCACTCCCACCTCCACCACAATCACCACCACTTTAACAACTTCATCACCCTCCCTCGCTACACCCTCCCTCCCCTTGAGATGGTTGGCGTGGTGCCGTGGTCATTATCAGGTCAGGACAGCAGCTAGTTACCTCCTCCCGTCAGTCATCCATCATAGCTTATGTTCTCTGATATTTACTTTGAGAAAATTATCATCAAAGGGTTGGGTCAATTTATGGGTTAGTTCCTGAGTGGGGGAAGGAAAAATAGATATACTTTGGGTTAGGGGAAAAAATATATACTTTGGTTCAAGGGAAAATATATATATACTTTGGGTTCAGGGAAAAAAATATATATATACTTTGGGTTAAATTCACTTCTACTCATCTCTCACTGCACCAAATGTGACTGTATTTGTCTCTCACTGGACAAAACCCCACCAGGACTGTGTTTCTTATTGGTTGAAAGCCTCCTGTGTAGTTGTCTCTCATTGGACAAAATGTTCACTATTTAATGTTACTGTGTTGTGTCTCACTGGACAAAAATACCACTGGTTAGTTTCACTGGACAAAAACCTACTAGACAACACACTGGACAAAAAAACCTACCACAGTATATTCTCCCAGTGGACAAAATATAATCGGACAGTCTCTCAGCACGAGGTGAGGAGTGTGAAGGGAGATGTTATCGAAGGTGGGGTGGATATGAGGGTGGTCAGGCGGGTATATTGTGGGGTCATCCGCCTCTTCTTCATATTCTTGTTCTTGTTGTTCTTCCGGATAATCTTTCTATCTATCTATATTCTATTCGTTTTATCGTAATTTTTTCGTAGCAATAATATCTCAACTCCTTCTTCCGCTCTCCCTCCCTCATCTTCACCCTGACCTCCCTGTCACTCACCAACACCCTCGTTTGTTATGGTCGTTAGCGTCACACGTCATCGCACAATCACAGGTAATTTAAAGGTGTATAACCAAGTCCATCAATATCACCTTTATGACCCATCCTCATCCCCCTCACCTCCCTCCCTGCGTTTCACCCTCACCTCCCTCCCTGCCTCTCACCCTCACCTGCCTTCCCCCCTTCACCACCCTCCCTACCTCTCACCCTCACCTCCCTCCCTGCCTCTCACCCCCCTCACCTCCCTCCCTGTCTTACCCTCACTCCCTACCCTCAGTTAACCCTACTCCCACCCACCCCCTCCCTCCCCCTCATCTTCCACCCTTCCTCAATATGCTGTTACCTGTTGTCATCATTAGTGTTGCGGGGTATAAATAATAGTGTACTTACCTGTTCTGATCTCTTGACTTTTTCCTTGTCTGTCTGTCTGTCTGTCTGTCTGTCTGTCCTTACACAACAAAAGAGTAAATTAAAATAAAGGGTGAGTCTGTACAATGATTCTCCTTGACTGATGTAAAAGTTAGGTACAATTAACTCCGTCTTTTCCGTGTTGACGTCACTACCCTCCTGCGGCCACAGGAAATTCTTGTTGTATAGTTAATTATCCGAGCTCCTGTTAGTACACTCCTACACCTTGCGGCCCTTGACTCTGTAACTTAACCATTCCCTCTTCCCCATCTCCCCCCCCCCTTCTTCCGTCCTCTCTCCTTTTCTTCCTCACTCTTTACTCCAACCAGCAGCGAACTCGTAACAATGGTTTTAAATTAAACAAATTTAGATTTAGGCGCAAAATAGGTAAACATTGGTTTGGAAATAGAGTAGTGGACGAGTGGAACAAGTTACCAAACATCATCATTAGCTCTAATACGCTGAATAGCTTCAAACATAGGTTGGGTGGTTATATGAACAATAGGGGTTGGGTGTAAATAAGAACATAAGACTGGAGGAAACTGCAGCGGGCCTATTGACCCATACTGGGCAGTCCCATTTACACCCAACCCCTATTATTGAAAATCGGTATTACATTCGCTATCCTCCAGGATTCTGGTACTACACCCGTTTTTAGTGACATGTTAAACAAATTTGCTAAGGGCATACTAAGCTCTTCCTTACATTCCTTTAATACTCTGGCAAGTATCTCATTTAGGAGTAATGATAAGTAGGAATATTAAGCCGAGTAAACAATAGGTTGGGTGGATATATGAGCAATAGGGGTTGGGTGTAAATGGACCGCCTAGTATGAGCCAATAGGCCCGCTGCTGTTTCATCCATTCTTATGTTCTTATGTACTCTTCCTCCTTCCCTCCCTCTCCCCCCTTCCCCCTTCACCACTACGTCACCAGTAATTATAATCTACGACTCATGACCGTGGCTCAAGTTCGTCTGACCCGTGACAAACTGGTTGTGTACGTGGCCTTGGTGTGTGTGTGTGTGTGTGTGTGTGTGTGTGTGTGTGTGTTGATGTACGCCAACTAAATCATCCACATAAACAGTTTAATAATCATGCACTTATATTGTTGACACACTGTAATATACATGTGTACTGTGTTCATATACGATCATCATTCCTTCATGCATACATGTATCATACGTCTGTCAGCAAATACAGGCAAACAGACGGTATCAATTTGATATACATACACATACACATAGGTTGGATGCTTATATGAGCAATAGGGGTTGGGTGTAAATGGGACTGCCCAGTATGGGCCAATAGGCCCGCTGCAGTTTCCTCCATGCATATACATATGCATGGACTGTTTTACACACACACACACACACACACACACACACACACACACACACACACACACCTTAAGATAGTCATATGCCAGGTATCTCTTCTGGGAAACGATCTCACCTGACTCACCTGCCCTCCTCACCTTCACCTTCGTTTGCGAGAGCCAAGAACCCCCTCAAGGTTGAGAAGGGAGTGAGGGAGAGTGAGGACAGCTGAACAACTCCTTCAGGTAAGTCTTCTTCATTAAAGGTTGCCTGGAAACCTTACGCCTCCTTCAGATAGACCCTTCTCCGTATAGATCCCTGATAAATATGACGATACCTGATGATAACCCTTCCTGGTCAGGTCAGGTCAGATGTGGTCACCTTGACGAAATAAAAGACTGGAGGCAGATGTTCCTCGACATACATCCGTGAGAGAAAACAAGGTCACGACGCACCTGAATGACCTCACCTATTGCCGAGTCAACCTTGGGTCACCTTGACAATTTACGACCTCCTCCTTGAGATAGGTCCTCCTCGATGTAGTTCCGCGAAAAACGAAGATATTAACACACTAGTGACCTTACGTGACATAGAATGACGTCGCTTGTCGTTATTGGTGCCTCAAGGCCGTATGTCTCCTGCTGGGGCGTGTGAACCAAGACCAAGGTGTTATCAGATCATTACCTCTCCGTCAGCGACACCTTCTTCACCACTCACAAAACTTTATTTACAATATGGCGTTTCAGTAACATCCTGGATGCGTGTTCGTCTTTATCCTGAGTATTCACGGGAGTTTAAATATACATTCACTTAATACATATACCTGTATGTGTCATGGTTGTATATAACGTTGTGTATATTATTGGTTGGTAGACTTGGATACATAATTGGGGTCACCTGAAGACTGGGCATCTTCACTTAATTTCGCCTGATGATTTAAATTCCCTAACGCTACCTTGGGGTGTTTGGTTAGGTTAGGTTTAAAGTAGGTTAGGTAAGGTTAGGTTTAAGGTAGGTTAGGTAAGGTTAGATTAGCGTTAGGGTGTTTAATCAGTGATCCGACTTACTAAGAGTGACCTGACCTTACCAACAGTGACGTGACCTTACCAGCAGTGACGTGACCTTTCTAAGAGTGACCTGACTTTACTAAGAATGACCTGACCATGCTAAGAGTGACCTGACCTTACTAACAGTGACCTGACCTTACCAATAGTGACGTGACCTTATTTACAGTGACCTAACCATACGAAAAGTGACCTAACCAAACTAACAGTGACCTAACCAAACTAACAGTGACCTAACCAAACTAACAGTGACCTGACCTTACCAACAGTGACGTGACCTTACTAACAGTGACGTGACCTTACCAACAGTGACGTGACCTTACCAGCAGTGATGTGACCTTTCTAAGAGTGACCTGGCCTTACTAACAGTAACGTGACCTTATTTACAGTGACCTAACCATACTAACAGTGACCTAACCAAACTAACAATGACCTGTTCTTACCAACAGTGACCTGACCTTACCTGCAGTGACCACCAATGTAACTCAGTCTTGTCACATCCGCTTAAGAGACAACATCAACCTTTATAAATTGTTGTTAAGTCTTAGATATGTTGGCAACTGACGTCATAAACAGGATATAAATGAGGGTCAGGGTCACACAGCGTCAAAAAATAGGGTTATTCATCACCTATCCCCTCCCCCTCCCCCCTCAATGACACGTCTTTAGTTCGATGGCGCAATGATAAGGTCACGATGGGTCGGTTGTTTAGTGTGTGTGTGTGGGTGTGTGTGTGTGTGTGTGTGTGGGTGGGTGGGTTTTAAATCGTAAAAAAGTATAGTGTATCACTCATCAGAGGCGATCAAAATATAACGAGTGATGTCCGACCACCGCTGTGAGCATTATACAGTAAACAAACTCCCCATCAGTGCTTCTGTAACCTTTTAATAAAGTGAAAATAACCTGAAAACTATTTAAATAAGCTTAAGGATGACGTCACTACAACTTCTCATTGTCAGCATGTCTGGGCAGGTACTTATTTAAATCAACTGTAATTATATTGTGTAATTAATTAAGGTAATTTGTTATCTTGTAATTGATTCGAATCGGTTGAGAAAACTTGAGATATTATGATAATTTACCTCGATTTACATAAGAACATAAGAATGGAACGTGCATAAGAACATAAGAAAATAAGGAGTCTGCAATAGGCCGGTTGGCCTGTGCATGGCAGCTCCTGTCGAGAGTTACTACCACTCTCTATCATCCATGAATCTATCCAGCCTCCTTTTAAGACTTTCCAGCGTTCCAGCACTAACTACAAAGTTGCTAAGCTTGGAGGAAACTGCTGCGGGCATATTGGCCCATACTAGGCAGTCCCATTTACACCCAACCCGTATCGCCCATATATCCGCCCAACCTGTGTTTGAAGCTATCCAGCGTATTCGAGTTTGGTAACTTGTTCCATTCATCCACTATATTTCCAAACCAATGTTTACTTCTTTTGCTCCTAGTTTGCAACATAAACAGACAGACATGACTGACAACAATATAACATAACAAAACATAACATAGAGATCAACTGAGAACAACAGTAGAGATAATATAAACGGGTAGTGTGGCGCCTGACCTCACCTGGAGGAACCTCAGGTGAGACAGTGTGACGTTATATACCCCCACCTTACCACTAATGTTTTAATGATACGTTGATTTAACTTCTCCCCGCCAGAGCTGATGTTTAAGCTGTGTGTTTTAACAATATATTAATGATTTACCAGTAGTTATTGTCTTAGTCTTTTGTTTAATATGTTTACGTTGTTTTATTGTTGTTTGTTAAGTAGTTCCCTGTTTGTCTAGTGCCACAAGTTATACATTTTATCTGGTACACACATCCACCTTATCTCCCGAGTGAGTTCTTTGTGAGGAAGTTTGTAACAGTTCAGGTGTTCTTAAGACTCGTATTAACTCTGTACGCGTTTAAGGATATCCTGATGTCAGTAACTCGTCGGTAATTGGTAGAACAATGCGTTGAACTGTAAAGTGAGTCTATTTTGTTTTATTTATGTTAAGTGACGATTTGTTTTAATTTAAAGATATTTTTTTTAAGTATAATTTAGACGATCATGAAGTAAAGCTATTTCTATAAAGCGTTTTAAGTTACCCTCCCCTCGTCCACCATCCCTTCCCCTCCCCTCGTCCACCATCCCTTCCCCTACTCTCGTCCTCTCCCCTCGTCCACCATCCCTTCCCCTCCCCTCGTCCACCATCCCTTCCCCTACTCTCGTCCTCCCTCCCCCGCCTCGTCCTCCCGGCCTCCTTCTCCCCCCCCCCCTCGTCCTCCCGACCTCCCTCTCCTCCCCCCTTCATAAACTGGTACAGAGCTCCGCCTCGCTGCCCAAGTCCATACACAATACCTGACTAACTGTGGAAAGGTGACAGTCGACCGGTATGAGCCCCTTGACCGTAACTGTACAGAACTCACTAACTAACTGGCACGGCCGACACAACGAAGTCAACACCGGCCAGTAGAAAGAGACAAGAGAGAGTGGACTTCATCTCCCTCAGAGGCCCTCGACAACTCCCGTAATCCTCCTGACGAAGTAAACATAAACCAGAACAGACGTCAGGTATTATTAAATGCGGTTAAATAACACTACAGCTACTCACACCTCAGGGGAAAAATGAACCGAATTTTCTGCTGTGAATGATATAGAATTTATCCAGGACACACAAACACGAGAAGACGGTGTAGTCACATAATACCGTACAATGAATTCACCGTTTTTACGGGACATCATCAAACATCCGGTCCACTGTATTGGGAGGAAAGGACCGTGTGTAGCTGGTGGCTGGGAGGGAGTATGACAGACACACACACACACACACACACACACACACACACACACACACACACACATACACACACACACACACACACACACACACACACACACACACACACACACACACACACACACA